>NC_079517.1:20479371-20738447 GCF_000801105.2 Raphanus sativus | reverse complement strand
TTGATTGATTTTCTCTTTAAATAGCCTCAGGTCCGTCAGTTGCTACCAACAGGTTCCCGAGATCCTCTCCGTGATTTGAGGGATTTGTAACAGCTTCCCTTTGACCGGGTCCTGCGCCTATTTATTGTCCACGAGCTACCTCTTTGACCGGGTCCTGGCCCTGTTTACTTGTCAACGAGCTGCCTCTTTTCCTTGACCTCTCTGAATGAACATCTCCAGCTCACAGCCTCCGGATCTGACTTAGCTGTTTTTGAAGATTGAATTCATGATGGGCCTTTCACGGCCTGTTATCATTTCTTATTGTCTATCACTAGCTAGGGGTCATATTTGGGCCCAACAGTTGCCCCCAGCTTTCGAGATAAGATTCCTTATCTCGGAAGCTAGACCTAGCCGCCGAGCATCAATCTTTTTGTTGAGATCTCGAGCAAACAGTTATCTTTATTGAAGATTTCTTTGCTTAATCTGATGGCTACGATTGCGTATGAAAAGGAGCAAGTATCCGACTTCTCGGCCAGCAAGCTTCCCATTCCTCAATTCTCAGAGAGTTCAGGTACTTTCGAGATTAACATGTTTAATCTATCCTTTTCCGGAGAGTATGGTTCTAACTTAGGTTTGGTGGGCCCTGATTCAGCTCCAGTCGAGACGTCCCAGATGGGCGATGACAAGGAGGCAGATGAGGGAGATCCAGCCAAAGAAAGTGATCCAGTTGAGGGAGACAAGGATGTCGGGATGAGCTCCCGTGATAATGATGTCTAAGAGCTGCGGCTCTTTTTGAATTGTAATGTTGCTTTCATGAATTTTGCCCAATGGGCTTTGTTTACGTTTCAGACTTATAGCCTGAGGAGGCTTTTTAAACCTTAGGGTCTTCTGAACCCTCGTTAGCCTGGGAGGCTTTTAAACCCTTTTATTCAAATTTCGGTTTTGTTTTTCGTATTAAGTCATTTGACTTGGTTTGATCGTTTCTTGGATGAGATTGACTTTTGTCAAGTGGAAGTTTCGGTTAGGACATGTATCGTGATTATTATATACAATGTCCAATGACTTATCAGGTCTCGAAGATTTCGAGTGTATTCGATTACGAGGATCCTTAGAAGGAGTTCCTGAAACATTGAGATTAGCTCCGGGTTTTTAGGAACCTGAGCTACCTCTGAAGACCTTAGGAGGGGGTTCATGGGAACCTGAATCGTCTTAAGTGGTGTGGGATTTTAAGACCCATTGAAGTTTGCTTAAGAATTTTAAGACCTTTTGTTGGATAAAGGATTTAAGACCTTTGGATTTGATAAGGATTTTAAGACTTTTGTGGTTTCTAAGGATTTTTAAGACCTTGAGATTGTGTAGTTTGTCGAAGTTTGATTTCGCCTGAAGGATTTAGTACCTTCGAGGTTACTAAGGATTTTAAGACCTTAGGTTCCAGGTTCGTGGAGACCTGAGTTTGTTGGGGATTTTAAGACCTTCGGAGATTACTGAGGGATTTAGGTTAGGTTTGACGGAGACCTGAATTTGTTCGAAGGGTTTTAAGACCTTAGGTTCAGGTTCACGGAGACCTGAATTTGTTGAAGTTTTTAAGACCTTAGGTTCAGGTTCATTGAGACCTGAATTTGTTCGAAGGGTTTTAAGACCTTAGGTTCAGGTTCATTGAGACCTGAGTTAGTTCGAAGGATTTTAAGACCTTAGGTTCAGGTTCGTAGAGACCTGAATTTGTTAAAAAAGTCAAGGTATCGAAGATAATTGCTTTATTGATAATAGGATACATGGTATCACAATAATCATATAATCGCTGTTTGGGCTATATGTTCTCAAACATATGCCCCCTTTCGCCATGGTGGAAAGAGTGTTAAAATGAGATTGGGGTTACACTCATAACACAATTGCCTACGTACCCAGTAAAGGGGTCAAGTTAACATAATTCGAGGAATTTAAGTACCTAATGATAGTATTTCTTCAGATTTGTGGCATTCCACGATCTGATTTCAGGTACCTCGGTTCGTACCTTCAGAGCTTATAGACGCCAGGTCGTACCACGTGGATAATCCGGTAAGGACCTTCCCAATTGGTCCTAGTTTCCCAGCATCTGGTTCCTTGGTTCCTTCGAAAACTTTCCTAAGTACTAGGTCACCTACAACGAATTGTTGGGGCCTGACTTTGGAATTGTAATGTCGGGCCATTGCTTGCTGATAGTTTTGAATCCGAAGCAAAACTGGTCTTGTCGTTCCTCGCTTAAATCGAAGCTGTCTGATAAGAGCTGGTCTTAGCTTCGGGATCAGACGTACAGAGCTCTCGACGGAGGCTCCCAGTGGAGGTTTCCGCCGGAACGACAGCTTCCTCTCGTAGGCTAAAGAGAAAGGGGTTTCCTCTGTAGCCTTTCTCGGGGTGGTTCGTCATGCCCAAAGTACTTCATGTATCTTTTCAGACCAGGTTTTCTTGTTGGTTCCGAGGCGTTTCTTGAGGTTTGCTAATATTGACTTATTAGCAGCCTCCGCCTGACCGTTACCTTGAGGTCATCGAGGTGTTGAGAAGGTAAGGCGGATATTCCACTTGTCGCAAAATGCTTTGAAGTCGCGAGAAATGAACTGTCCTCCATTGTCGGTTACGATCTCATACGGGACGCCGTGGCGGCAGACAATGTCTTTCCACACAAATCCTTCGACTTCGAATCTAGTTATCTGTTGGAAAGCTTCAGCTTCTATCCACTTCGTGAAGTAGTCTGTCAAGACCAAGAGGAAGCGTAGCTTCTGCCTTCCTCTTCCTGACGTTATGAGTGGTTCTACGATGTCCATGGACCATCTCATGAACGTGTACTGAGCGGGATATTGAGGATAATTTTTCCGCAGGCTGATGTATAATCGGTGCATGCCTTTGGCATTTATCACATGAAGAGGAGTAAACCTCGCAGTCCGCGATAATGGTGGGCCAGAAATAGCCCTGTCTTTTGATTCAGATAGCTAGAGCTCTACCTCCAGAGTGGTTTCCTCAGGAGATGCGTGCATGCATTTCTTTCATAAGATTGATAGCATCGAGGCCATGGACGCATTTTAGGTAAGGTCCGGAAATGCTTCGTTTATGGAGGGCTGACTCGATTATGCAGTATCTTGCGCTTAATGCTTTGAGTTTTCGGGCCTCCCACTTATTGGGGGGGATCTTACCCTACAAGATGTACTGCATGATCGGTATTCTCCAATCCTCTCTCCCAATGATTTTGTCATGAAGAGATGAGGGCGGGTCTTGTTCAGGTCCCTGAGTGTCGTGACCTGATGTGTCTTGTTCAGGTCCCTGAGTGTCGTGACCTGATGTCTTATTGCCCCCGGAGATATTGGTCGGATTAGGCTCGAAGGAGTCTGAATTCTGAGGAATATCTCCAGTTCTGGTGTTGTTCTCCGGAGTCTGGGTCGTTTCTTCGGATGCGCTTTCAAAAGCAGAACGACTCCTGGTCCTGGCTGCGTGGACAGGTGAATCCGAGGTCTGGATCTTGCCCCCGGAGGTATGCTTTTTAAAGCTACGAATTCTGGTTTTCGGGAACCAGTACGTTGTAAGAACTTGGGTTGCTACCGTCTGGGGGTAGCTACCTTCCGTTTGCTCTTTCGGCTTGCTATCGATCTCAGCTTTGGTAGCTATGTCGATACTTGGTTTTCGATTCCCTTTACGGCTATGATCCGTTTACGAGGGGGTCTGATGTTGACGCTAAAGCAGCCAGCGCGTCTGCTGAGGAGTTCTCTCCTCGTGGGATCCTCGTTAGTTCAAATCTGTTGAACTGCTTAGTGAGGTTCCGAACAACTTCTAGGTATGCCCCCATTCTTTCGTCCCTTGTTTCATACTCGCCGTGGAACTGGCTAGCTACTAGCTGTGAATCACTATAAGCGTTCAGCTCTCGAATTCCGAGGCTTAGGGCGAGTTTTAATCCTGCAATTAATGCTTCGTATTCAGCCTCGTTATTAGAAGCGCTAAATCCGAGCCTGTAGGATTGTTGGATGGTTTCTCCAGCTGAGGAGGTCAGCCTTAGACCGATGCCGGAACTTTGTCTTGGCGAGGCTCGTCAATGTACAGACTCCACTTCGGAGCTTCCGTTTCCAAGTCTAGTTGTTCGGAAGCTAGCTCGATTATGAAATCGGCAAGGACCTGAGCTTTTGCTGCTGCTCGAGGTCTATACTCGATATCGTATTCACTGAGCTCTATCACCCATTTTGCAAATCGTCATGATTGGCTAGGGCTGTGCAAAATTGTTCGCAATGGTTGTGAAGTCATTACGACGATTGAGTGCGATTGGAAATAAGGTCACAATTTTCTGGCAGCTGTTACGACAGCTAGAGCTAGTTTTTCCATAGTAGGGTATCTAGTTTCGGCGTCTATCAGACTCTTGCTGGTATAATAGACAGGTCTTTGCTCGTTTTGCTCTTCTCGTACCTGCACACCACTAACTGCAGCGGTTGATACGGCGAGGTAAAGATATAGCGGTTCTCCCATACTGGTTTAGCCAGGATCGGAGGTTCGGAGAAGTAAGCTTTCAATTGTTTGAAGGCTTCCTCGCACTTTTCGTCCCATAAGAACTTCTTATTATTTTTTAGAAGTTTGTAGAATGGGAGGCACTTATCGGTGGACCTGGATATGAATCGATTTAATGATGCGATTCGTCCAGTCAATCTCTGTACCTCTCTGGTTGTCTTAGGTGACGGCATTTTCAGAAAGGTAGCTATCTGTTTCGGGTTGGCTTCGATGCCTCTTTCGGTTACGAGGTAGCCGAGGAACTCGCTTGAAGGTACCCCGAAGATGCACTTAGCAGGGTTGAGCTTCATATCATATTTGTTAAGGATATCGAAGCATTCCCTTAGGTGGGAAATGTGGTTTTCTCCAATTGAGGATTTGACTAGCATATCATCAATATAGACCTCCATGGTTTTCCCGAGCTGGCCAGCGAACATTTTATTCACTAGCCTTTGATAGGTAGCTCCTGCATTTTTTAAACCGAATGGCATGACCGTATAGCAATAGGTCCCTCATTCAGTTATGAATGCGGTTTTCTCTTGATCGTCGGGATCCATCATGATTTGATTGTACCCTGAAAAGGCATCCATGAAGGACAGGAGCTGGTGGCCAGCAGTGGCCTCGACCAAACGATCGATGTGAGGTAACGGGAAGCTGTCTTTGGGACAAGCTTTATTTAGGTCGGTGAAATCTACGCAGATTCTCCATTTCCCGTTCTTCTTTTTTACAACTACTGGATTAGCTAGCCAGTCTGGGTAATGTACCTCACGAATGGACCCAGCTTTCATAAGTCGGTCAACCTCGTCGTTAACAGCTTGAGCCTTTTCTAGGCCTAGCTTGCGACGCTTTTATTTGATCGGTTTAAAAGTGGGGTCTACATTAAGCTTATGAGTAGTGACGTCGGCGTTTATACCCTTCATGTCTCTGGTGGTCCATACAAAGGTTCCGACGTTGCTTTTTATAAAGTCGATGAGCTCCTTCTTAGTCTCGAGAGGTAGCTCGGATCCGATACTCACTTGCTTTTCAGGATTTGAGTCGTCGATACTAACTTGCTCGGTGAGGTTCTTAGGAGGACCTCAAATATTCTGTTGTATCTCACGACCCTCCTGGATCTGTAATTGCTATTGGGGTGATTCTTTGAGAATTTCGAATCCTCCCAGGTAACAGATCCTGGAGATCTTTTGGATACCATGCACGGTAGATATCCCTTCAGGTGTCGGAAATTTCACACATTGGTGATAAGTTGAAGCTACTGCTTTCATCTTATGGATCCAAGGTCTTCCTAGGATCGCGTGAAACGGGGAAGGTCTGTCGATGACTAAGAAATTCATCATTTTCATGATTCCGCCAGCTATAATTGGGAGCTTAATAGTTCCCAATGAGGTAGCTGTTTCTCCGGAAAAGCCTATGAGGCTAGCTTTCTGGTCGACGATTTCGTACTCATCTATTTCCATCCCCTTTAGGGCGTTATAGAAAATGAGGTCGACGGAGCTCCCGGTGTCTACCATGAGCTTGGGTACTTCGTACCCTGCGATGTTTAAGGTGACGGGGCATCGTCGTGAGGTCTGTCAAGGTTTGACGTCTCACTTTCCCAAAAGGAGATCTTAGTGTTCGACTCGGGGTTAGGAGGCTTGGATTGAGTGTTAGACACAGCCTTCCGTACATGAGTTTTAATAGAATTAACGGAGTCTTGACACATATCGGATCCTCCGAGGATGTAGCCTACCCTTGAGCTGGGGCTCGATTGAGGTAGCGGTTTGCTCAGGAGGGCCTCGACTTGTAGGCTTTTTCCTTGGGGGAGCTTCCCGAGGACCATGTCGACTCTTTTCTTAGGAGCTGGGGGTGGTAAATTGGTCTCTTTTTCAGGAGACCTTTCTCGTTTCGGTGAGGTATCTCTGGGACCTCTTTTCTGGTAGGGCTGTGGTTTCTTGAGGTCCAAGTCCTTTATTTCTCCGGCAGCAAATTTAACTGCCAGTTGTCGTTGGAGGTCCCAACATTCCTCGGTTGCGTGCCCTTTCCGATCATGGTAAGAGCAATGTTTGTTCTCATCATGTCCTTTCGACCAGGGAGCTTTAGTTGTCGCGGCGACAAGTTTTTCCTCTTTGTCATCCTCGACTGCATCAGAATGATCTCCTTGGGTCTGACTGTTTCGGAAGTTCTCCTTTTTATGAGGTCCTTTCCAATCCGAGGATTCACCTTTCGGGTGATTCTGGGGTTTCTTGTGGAGTTTATCTAGTGCAGCTGTTTCCTCTTCCAAGGTTACATATCTAGAGGCTTTATGAAGAGCATCATCGATAGTTGGAGGAGGGTTGAGCGTCAGCTCCGACCAAAATTCTGATTTATACCAGAGACCTCTTCTAAGGGCCTCGATGGCAACTTGATCGTTGGGGTTTGAGAGCTTAGTTCTCACTGCTCTTAATTTTTCGATGTAGGCTTGTAGCGAGTCTCCCACTCCTTGTCTAACTTTCCAGAGGTCAGCCTCGGATGCTTGCTTTAGGATATGAGTCGAGTACTGCTTCATGAAGGCATTACTTAACTGGTCGAAACTGTCTATCGAATTTGGCTCAAGACCAGAGAACCATTCGAGGGCTGTTCCGACCAGGTTTTCGGCGAATGTCCTGCAATAACCTGCCTCGCATTCTTCTTTCGTAAAGTGAGCATTCACGATAGCTAACCGGAAGACTCTTAAGTAGGCCTTCGGGTCTGAGGTCCCGTCGTACTTGGGGATCCTAATTTTTCGGGTATCTCTTATGTAAGAGCCGGTAATTCTGTCAGTGAATGGAGTCCCACTGGTCTCCTCCTCGATCAAGCTCTCGATCTCGGGAGCTGAGCTCGTTGCCTTGTGGACTTGAGCACCCAGTTTTTAGAGAGCTGCGTGAGTCCGCTCCATATATCTACGAATAGCCTCAGGTCCCTATAGAGGAAGGACAGTTGGGTCATCGTTAGGTACCTGACGAACATGTACCTGGCGAACAGGTCCCTGATGGAATCGTGTTCGATCATTTTTCCAAGTGCTCGGTGGGCTGATTTGCTCACTGGCTATTGGGTTATTTTGACGAGTTAGGTTAGTGGGGCGGGCTGTAGGATCAGCATCCGTCCTTTGATGTTCGCCCGGATTCGTGTTTAGGTTTCTGGCCCGAAATACCGGAGCTGGCGTTCTGCCCCCAGACGGGTCGGATACTCCTTCTCCTGACCTAAGAATAGGCGGTGGAGGAGGTAAGCGAGCGCTCTGACCAGTAACCTGATCGGGAATAGAGCTAGTCGATGCTATGTTGCTTCCCATAGCACTGGTGAGGGGTGGACTGAACACGGGAGCTGTCCTAGCATGAGGCGTTTGGAAAGCTGGTCCCTGTTCTCCCGATCCAGTGTTATCAAGGGAAAAGTCGAGACGTCCTCGAGGGAACGAGGGGTCAGCTATTCGATCTCGGAAGGTCACTCCCGAGCCCTGACATTGCGGTGGTTGGGTTGTTGCGGTTAGAGATCTAGTGACCTCTTCGAATCATTGCTGCCGAGCGGCTAGCTGTT
The DNA here is from genome assembly GCF_000801105.2 of Raphanus sativus. Taxonomy (NCBI): domain Eukaryota; kingdom Viridiplantae; phylum Streptophyta; class Magnoliopsida; order Brassicales; family Brassicaceae; genus Raphanus; species Raphanus sativus. Next base: position 20,730,446 of record NC_079517.1, on the reverse strand, counting down.
GCATTGTACGCTCACCTTCTTGAGCTTTTTCTACCAGCTGCATCATCATGCGACGGATCTCAGAGAGCTGAGCCTTCGTCTGGTTCGGAGCAGGTTAGTGCTGAGGGGTAATGAGGGCTGGGAGCCCTGGATCGATCCCACTGGAGGTTCTCGTGTTGGCTGCTCTAGCACTGTTCATCGAGATACTGTTCATCGAGATACTCTTCATCGAGATACTGTTCATCGAGATACTGTTCATCGAGATACTGTTCTTCCAGTACTGTTCATCCGAGAACTGTTCATCGGGATACTGTTCATCGGGATACTGTTCATCGAGATACTGTTCATCGAGATACTGTTCATCGAGATACTGTTCATCGGGATACTGTTCTTCCAGTACTGTTCATCCGAGTACTGTTCATCGGGATACTGTTCATCGGTTTGATGAATTTGTTGTCTGATCGACTGGATTCATCCTTAAGTTGGAGTAAGGGATTCCATTGTTTCTTCCCCACAGACGGCGCCAATTGTGAGGGATTAAACTCACCTCCTGATTTTAGATCAGGTTAAGATATAGGAAAAGATTAGGGAAAGATAAACGTGGGCTGAATCCCGTAAGAACTTGTAGAATGAATGATGATTTTATTGATGATTTTGGTAAAGAATGGTTACAAGGAATGTTCTCTGATGATTACAAAGATAACGAGAATGTTACAGAGATAATGAAAGTATTGTATCGAATCAGGGTTCAATGATTGATTTTCTCTTTAAATAGCCTCAGGCTCCGTCAGTTGCTACCAACAGGTTCCCGAGATCCTCTCTGTGATTTGAGGGATTTGTAACAGCTTCCCTTTGACCGGATCATGCGCCTATTTACTTGTCCACGAGCTACCTCTTTGACCGGGTCCTGCGCCTGTTTACTTGTCAACGAGCTGCCTCTTTTCCTTGACCTCTCTGATGAACATCTTCAGCTCACAGCCTCCGGATCTGACTTAGCTGTTTTTGAAGATTGAATTCATGATGGACCTTTCACGGCCTGTTATCATTTCTTATTGTCTATCACTAGCTAGGGGGTCATATTTGGGCCCAACAGGGACAATGTTTTTAATCAATTTTAAATCACTGATCATGTGGTGACTAACTCCTGAATCTATAACTAAAGGTTTTGACAAATTGAATTTAGTTATAGCATTCAAGGAAATTCCACAAGCAGTAGCATGTAAAGAGGTACCAAGTAAGTTACCAGAGTTATCCTTAAGGAGTTTGATGAGAGCCTCTATATCAGATCTCCTGATGGTCTCATCTTGAGTGTTCCTTAAGGCTGAGTCACTGCTAGAAGCTCCCCCTTTGTTCTCACAAGCTGCATTGGTCTGGCGCATGCTGCCTTGTGTAGATGGCTCACCAATATTTTCAGAGAAGTTTGCTTTGGCATCATTGTAACCTGTCCTGAACTTATGTGGCTTGAGATGGGGATGGAGTATCCAGCACTTGTCTTTTCCATGGCCTTTTTTTTTTGCAATGATCACAAATCCACACCTTCTTGTCTTCAGCTTTGTAAGAGCTTTTGTTTGCTGCTCCATCAGCCTGGTTTGCAAGCAGCAGATCTTTCTTTCCTCCTCCAAAGAGACCAACTGAGCCTTGCTCCTTGTGAATCTCAGAGCATACTTCCTCTAGAGAAGGTAGCTCCTTATTCCTTAGGATGTGTTTGATGAGGTCACCATAGCTTGGAAGGAGGGTAAGCAACAAAGCAAAGACCTTGTCTTGCTCTCTCCTTTGATTAAGCACATCAGGATCAATAGTTGCTGGCCTGAGCATCTCAAGTTCAGCCCACAAGAATCTGAACTTCCCAAAATGTTTATCAAAATCATTGTCCTCTTGACTAAGAGTATTGATAGCCCTCTTGACTTCAAAGACTACTGATGTTGGACTTGTTTCCATACACCTTTTGAAGTGTATCCCATAACTCCTTGAAAGTTTCACAATAGGAGTAACCTTCCTGAAGTGAGAGGTCAAGACTGTGCTGAAGAATGGACAACACCAACTGGTCCTCTTGACATTTTTTCTTGGCGCCAACATCAGCAACAACAACTTTTTTGCCATCCTCTCTTAGGATAGTCTTCTTTTGTGGCCTGCCTTCTTCAACAATCTCCCAAAGCCCTCTGCCTCCAAGAGCTGTCTTAGCAAGTCTTGCCCAATGTAGATAGTTAACTCCTTTAAGAGTAACTGGAATCACCACCATTCTTGAGTTTTCTCCTGAATCCATCAAGAATCACAAGAACAGAACTGGAAAATTCAAGAACAGTTCAAGAACAGAGAAGAGAGACTGGTGTGAATGATAAGAAATTTTAAAGAGGAAAAGAGAAATAAAATCAGAGTAATTTGCAGAAGAAATTTAGGTTTCAAGAGCTTGTAGCTCTGATACCATGTAAGATTATGAGAATTAATGAGAGTTTATGAGAATTATTTGAGAGATTTTGGTGAAGAACTAAGAGAGATATGTGAGGGAATCCAAGAGAGAGAGAAGAATATTTGAGGAACATTTTTCCTTAGATTGATTTAGTGCATACAGTAGTTACATAAATAGATCTATCAAGGAGAATAAGACAATGAGAATGAATAAACAAAGTATATCTAGAAAACTAATATAACACTACAAGAAAACACGGGCTTAGCGATGAAACTTAGCGACAAAATAATTTCCTCGTAAAATTACGAGGCCTTTACGAGGAAATTACGTGAAAAGACAATAAACACGTTATTTCGTCGTTAGTTAACGACGAAAGGGTTTCGTCGTAAACCAAACGTAAAGGAACGTCGTTTTTACGAGGAAACTGCATTTCGTCGTAATAAACACGTAATACTTAACATGTAATTAACGAGGAAAATATTTTTGTGGTTTTTGCGAGTTCAACCTAATTTTAGGTGACACACGTTTTTTATCTTGTCTAACTACCCATATTTCGTCGTTAATTCGTAGTAAAATCTCACCTACCAATTTCGAATTTTCCTATAAATATGTCATTTGAGGAACATTTGAAACACACCACATGCAAAAGAAAAAAAAACCTTAAAACGTGAAAAAAAAAATGTCTGGTGATGGAAATTATTTAGAGTTGCGGAGATGGATGTACACGCATAGAGATGCTAACGGGAGAGTGACGAAAGAGTATCTGGAAGGACTAGAGACATTTATGCATCAAACAGATTCTACACCGCTCGCCCAGGAAAGCGGTAAGATGTTTTGTCCTTGTCGGAAATGCAACAATTCAAAACTGGCAACTCGTGAAAATGTTTGGAAGCATTTAATAAATAGAGGTTTCATGCCAAATTACTATATCTGGTTTCAACATGGAGAAGGTTATAATTATGAAAATGAAGCTAGTAGTAGTAATAGCAATTTTCAGAATGAACCGGTTGATCATTTTCATAATCAACATAGATACATAGATGGTAGATAATTATGATAGGGTTCATGATATGGTAGCTGATGCATTTGTTGCACATGATGATGATGAAGTTGAAGAACCTAACATAGATGCAAAAAAGTTTTATGAAATGTTAGATGCTGCGAATCAGCCACTTTACAGTGGTTGTAGAGAAGGTCTCTCTAAATTGTCGTTGGCTGCTAGAATGATGAGTATTAAAACTGATCATAATCTACCTGAAAGTTGCATGAATGCATGGACAGACTTGTTTAAAGAGTATTTGCCGGAAGACAATGTCTCTGCTGATTCTTATTATGAGATTCAGAAACTAGTTTATAGTCTTGGGTTGTCTTCTGAGATGATAGACGTTTGCATCGACAACTGCATGCTCTACTGGGGAGATGATGAGAAGTTAGAAGAGTGTCGATTCTGCAAGAAGCCACGATTCAAACCGCAAGGACGAGGACGTAATAGGGTACCGTACCAAAGGATGTGGTACCTACCAATTACCGACAGATTGAAAAGATTGTACCAATCTGAGGAGACTGCTGGAAAAATGAGATGGCATGCCGAGCATACTCAGACGGATGGTGAGATGACTCATCCATCAGATGCAAGAGCTTGGAAACATTTTAACAAAATATATCCACGATTCGCTAGCAATAGCCGAAATGTGTATATGGGATTATGCACGGACGGATTTAGTCCCTTCGGTATGTCAGGGAGACAATATTCATTGTGGCCAGTCTTTATGACGCCATATAACCTACCTCCAGATATGTGCATGCAACGGGAGTTTCTGTTCTTGACCATATTAATACCTGGTCCGAACCATCCAAAAAGGTCTCTGGATGTCTTTCTATAGCCACTGATAAAAGAGTTGAAAGATTTGTGGTCAACAGGGGTGATGACGTACGACTGCTCAACGAAGACGAATTTTACGATGCGAGCGATGCTTTTGTGGACCATAAGTGACTTTCCTGCTTATGGGATGTTTTCTGGGTGGACTACACATGGGAGATTATCTTGTCCATATTGTAATGGAACGACAGATGCATTTCAGCTGAAGAACGGTAGGAAGACAAGTTGGTTCGATTGTCACCGGCGATTTCTTCCCATTAATCATCCTTATCGAAGAAACAAAAATTTGTTTAGGCAGAAAAGGGTTGTGAGAGACACTCCTCCTCCGTATTTAACTGGAGAACAAATTGAACAGCAAATCGATTACTACGGAGCTCAAGAAACAGTTCGTTGTGGTGGTAATTGGCATGTTCCCGGTAATATGCCTGATTATTATGGAGTTCAGCACAACTGGCACAAGAAGAGTATATTTTGGGAGTTGCCGTATTGGAAGGATCTTCTTTTGCGCCACAACCTAGATGTGATGCATATTGAGAAGAATTTTTTTGAGAACATCATGAATACAATATTGAATGTTCCAGGGAAGACAAAAGACAATCAAAAATCGAGGTTGGACTTGCCTGATATTTGCTCAAGACCCGAGTTACATAAAAAGCAATGGACAAGTTCCTGTACCGGTATTCAGATTATTTTCAGAACAAAAGTCGGTCTTGTTCAACTGGGTTGCATCAGCAGTGAAGTTTCCTGATGGGTATGTTTCAAACCTCTCTAGATGTGTTGAAAAGGGCCAAAAGTTCTCCGGGATGAAGAGTCATGATTGTCATGTCTTTATGCAAAGACTACTTCCCTTTGCATTTGCGGAGCTACTTCCAACAAAAGTACATGAAGCACTTGCAGGTAATATATTATTACTCACACTAATTAATTTCTTAATTTATTTTTCAAAAATATGTACTAATAATTTGCTTAATTGTTTTTGGAATATACAAAGCCATTGGAGCATTTTTCAGGGATTTGAGCACTCGCACTCTTAAAGAGGATGTCGTAGAACAACTTCACGAGAACATTCCGATCTTATTGTGCAACTTGGAGATGATATTTCCTCCCTCATTTTTTGACGTCATGGAGCATTTAGCTGTCCACCTCCCGTATGAGGCATTGCTTCGAGGACCAGTACATTATGGATGGATGTATCAGTATGAGCGGGCCATGAAATATTTGAAGGGAAAAGCAAAAAACCTCGCAAAGGTTGAAGGTTCTATAATTGCTGGAAGTTTGACGGAAGAAACATCTCACTTCACATCGTACTACTTTGCACCTAATGTACGGACCCGACAAAGAGCTCCAAGAAGATATGATGATGGTGGTGTTGCTCCAACATATGCAGTTGCTGGTGTTCCGGATATCTTTAGCCAGATTGGACGAATGGGTGGGAAAACGAAAGAGGTTTGGTGGTCGAGTGATGAAGACGCCCATAGTGCACACACTTACATTCTACTTAATTGTGAGGATCCATTTATGCGCTATTTTGAAAGGTAACATATATGGAAAGTTCTAAACTAATTGTAATTAAAATATATTTTTCAAATGATGATATAACTAATAAAATATGTGCATTTTACAGCCTATTTGTTAGTCAAGTCCAAGAAGCTATCCCAGGTATATCCACAAGTGAGGTAGATAAAAGGAAAGATCGACACTTTATTAAATGGTTGAAGAGTCAGGTATTTACTCCAATCCGATATTTGTTTCGTCCACGGGGTGTAACGAAAGACGTTTGTTTCAATGTTCTCTTTAATTTAATTTTGCAGGTTGAATATGAGGATCCAGATTATCCCATATGGTTTCACGAATTAGTTCAGGGTCCACTTGCAAAGGTCACCACATCACCAATGTATTTCTCACGAGGCTTTACTTTTCATACGTACGAGTATGGTAAACACCGGGCGACCAGCAATTATGGAATTTGTGTGAAAGGCGAAACCGATTTCTACGGGATCTTGCAGGAGATTATTGAAGTGGAATTCCCTGGGTTATTGAAGCTGAAATGCGTCATATTCAAATGTGACTGGTTCGACCCCGTGGTCAACAGAGGTGTTCGATTTAATAAATTCGGTGAAGTTGCTGTCAATGGTGGACGGAGGTACAACAAATTCGAGCCTTTCATATTAGCTTCGCAAGCAGACCAAGTTAGCTTCCTACCATACCCGAGGTTGCGAGAATCTGCAATAAGTTGGTTAGCCGTTATCAAAGTTACACCCCGTGGACGAATAATCGGTGGAGAAGAACCACCTTTGCAAGAAGAACACATCAATGAAGTCGAAGAACCTGAACAACAAATGGAAGACATCCTACTCATTGATCCGCATAATCATGAGTATGAAGATCTTCCCGACGATACCACTGACGGGGCTAGTGGGGAAGAGTTTAATGAAAGTGATGATGTTTCTAGTGTTGAAGAAAATGATGATATATCTGAATGATGATGTAATTTTTTAAAAATATTATTTATTTTCAGACTTGATTATTGCATTTGGGGTTTAGGGTATGGGGTTTGGTGTTTGAGATTGAGTTATAAGTTAAAGGATGTTTGAGGTTTGGTGTTTGTGGTTTACATTTTTAGGGATTTTAAGGTTATCGACGTTAATTCCTCGTAAAGAAAAACACGGGCCTTGCAAAATCCACGTAAGCTGATTTCATCGTAAAGAACACGTTAAAAATAAACACGGGCCTTGCAAATTCCACGTAAGCGTGCGAGGTCTTTACGACGAAATCAGCTTACGTGGAAATAACAAGCCTTTTAGCTGTTTCGTCGTAAAGACCTCGTTAATTTACGTTGATTTAACGAGTGTCGTGTTTAAATCCCTAAAACTCTAAACCCTAAACCCCAAACCTCAATCTATATATGTTTTCACTTAGCAGACACAATAAACATGTATAATTAACATTGTATGATTAAAAAAATTAAGAATTTAAAACATCAAACCCAAAATTAACCAAAACTTCCTTAACTTATAAGTGAATCATATATAAGGTTTACATTGCTAAACTCAATTCACTTAAGAAGACTTAATAAACATGCATATTTAAAATTTCTTGATTAAATTAACTAAACACATATAGATGTTACTAGTAATGGGTTAGGGGTTTAGGGATTTAGGGTAAAGGGTTAGGGGTTTAGGGATTTACAAAACAACCTCGTTAAAAACTCGTAATTAACATGTCATTTACGACGAAAAAAAGAAACAATCCTTGCTAATTCCACGTAAGCGTGCGAGGTCTTTACGACGAAACTTGCTTACGTGGAATTAGCAAGGATTGTTTCTTTTTCGTCGTAATAACCACGCTAGTATACGAGGAATTAACATGTTTTTATGAAATCCCTATACCCTAAACCCCAAACCTCAATCTATATATATATACGGTTTCGATTCACTTAAAAAATAAATTAAACCTATATAATTAAAATTTCATGATTAAACAAATAATTAAAATTAGGAATTTGGGGTTTAGGGTTTAGGGAATGTAAAAAACAAATGCTAAATCCACGGTTTCTTCGTAATATCCACGTGAACAAAAAAACACGGGCCTTGCAATTTTGTCGTAAAGTTAAAAAGACGGGCCTTGCAAAATCGTCGTAAATTATGACACGGGCCTTGCTGTTTCGTCGTAAATTTACGAGGAATTTACGACTCTATGTAATCTTATATATACACGCGAGAACCAGCCACTTCATTTCGTCCCAATTTCCTCTCATACACCTCTCAAGGTTCTCTCTAATCTCTCTCTAGAATTAGGTGGTTTAGTTTAGTGAATTTAGATAGGTTTATAGTTGATTAGGTGGTTAGTGTAGAGAATTTTGATTAGTTAGATTTCTTCTACTTGTTTTTTCTAACAATCTGAATTTTTTTTTAGATGGTTAGAAAGAACAAGCAGAAGAAAACCCCCCACTACAGTCAGATGTTCTGTGGTGATCCTGCTGCTGGATCATCATCTTCAGCTCCCGGTTCCTCCATCCCGGAGATTGTCCCGGAGTCTCAGTCACAGCCACCACCGGTTCCTCCATCTGGTGCACCACCCCCACCTGCTGCACCTCAGGCGGTTCCAGATCCGGTTGCACCCGGATACATTCATCCGGAGTTGCGGGTGCCGCCGACCGCTCCTTTTGCTCGGTACACGGTTGAGGATCTTCTCGCTCAACCAGGCCGAGCCGGTTTACCGGTTTTAGACCCCGACCGACCAGAGGGGACTCTGTGGTACGTAATTTTTTTTTATTTAAATATTTTTCAAATTATTAATAATTTTTTTATAATACTTTAACTTTGTTTTTTTCAGGTTTGGGGTCGACAATTCTGTCGCTACGAGCGTATCCGATATCATCAAAGGATACTTCTCCGAGGCTCACCCAAACTGGAAAAAGACGCCGCACCACGTTTGAAACACGTGGTTCAAGATGTTTGCTGTAACTTTTTTAAAATAATTATTTTATGTTTAATTTTTATTATTAACTTTTATTTCATTAATATTTTTAACTAATTATTAATCTTTTTTGGGTTTAAAAATGCAGCAAAGATACCATTGGTCCATCGGGGTTCACGAGGACGTGAAACGGGAGTTCACCGCAAAGGCGAATAAGCGGTTGTTGGACACCGTAGGCAACTGGAAGGAGGACTGGATCTACAAGGGTTACAAGGACGGGCAACCCGCTGAGCTGACCAAGGATGTCTACGATGGTCTCATCCGTTACTGGGAGCTGCCATCATCCATTGCGATCTCCAACGCCTGCTCCGCCTCTCGTAACACCAAAGACGAGCACGGCAACGGCCCGATGCTTCACTGTACGGGTCAAAAACCCCATGCCCTTGTCCGCTTGGAAATGATAATTAATTTCTAATTTTTTTCATATTAAATATTTCAATAATTTTTTTTCATATTAAATATTTTAATAATTAATATGTACTTATGTATATTGATTCTAACATTTTAAATTTTAAATATTTTCAGGCCAAAGAGATGGGACAACTCCCGTCTCTTAAAGAGCTTTACGAGAGGACCCACAAGACCAAGGCGGGGGTATTTGTGGATCCGAGGTCCGAGCAAATCTACAACGATGTCGTTGCTCGGATTGAAGACCGCCAAACCCAGCTGACCCAGCAATCTCCCGATGGAATACCGGTCGTATTATCCACTCAAGAAGTGGATCAGATTTACGAGAAGGTAAAAATTTTACCTTTTAATCTACTTTTAATTTATTTTTTAAAAATTATTAACATTAAACTTTATTTTTTCTTTGTAGGTCGTCCCTAAGAAAAAGGGACGTACGTTGGGAATCAGTTCCGTCAACGATGTCCCAAGAGCGACATCGTCTTATGGTCAGAGACGAGCCGACGAAGTCACTGAGCTGCGTTCGGAGTTAGACTCGACGCGGACTCAGTTGGCGTCGACGCAGACGGAGTTGGAGTCTACGCGCCAATCATTCCAAGCTCGTATGGGTGGAGTGGAGGGGTTTCTGGAAGTTATATCTTCTGGAAATCCCCAATGGGAGGAGTTGTTGGCGGATATGCGACGACGGAACCCGGTTCCCGAGCCTTCTCGTACTCAGCAGTAAGAGGAGGAACTACAGAGGAGGAGTGAAGACCTCTACCGGGAAACGATCCACCGCCCCCGCCCGACTTAGTTTTTTTTTTCTGTGTAATATTAAAATTCCAAACTTTTATTTATATAATATTTTCAGTTTTTATTTATTCCAAATTTTTAATATTTTCGCATTAGTAATTATTTATATTTCTAATATCTTTGTAATAATTATTTTCTATAATATTAAAATTTAAATTTAAAAAATAAATCAGTTATACAAATCGAAGCAAATTCCTCGTTAACTCACGAGGAATTAACGAGTAAGTCGACGTGTAAAGAACGACGAAACCTTACGACGAATCTACGTGTCAGACTCTACGTTCACTTTACGACGAAAGTTTACGTCTACTTTACGTGTATTATTTACGTTTACTTTACGAGTATTATTTACGTTTTTCTTACGAGGATAATTTATGTGTATTTTACGAGGAAATGTTACGTGTCGTTTACGTGGAAACTTAGCGTCCACTTTACGTGGAAATCTACGTGTCCTTTACGACGAAATATTAACCTTCCTTTTACGACGAAATGGGTCCCTCGTACTTTTACGACGAAATGGCGATTAAATATCCGTTACGACCAAATTTTAACGACGATATGCGTTTCCTCGCTAAATCGTCGTAAAGACGTATTTACGACGATTTAGCGAGGAAAATGGTCGTCGTTAAAATCGTGTTTTCTTGTAGTGTAAAACTCATGAGGAAGTTGCCAAAGAGGAATATGACAAAAGAGTTTCTGCAACAAGGAAGAGATAATGACATCTCCCAACAGCTCTTTTCCTTAACCACACATGTGACTCTCATTCGAATTTATTGTCCATGATTTTCTGTCCATGATTTTCTATCCATGATTTCCAATCCATGATTTTCTATCTATGATCTCATGTTCATGATCCACTGTCCATTTTCATGTCTTTACTCTTGCTCTTTATTCTCTTTATGTCAATACATATGATATTTTGAAATTTGAGTCTTTTTTTTTTGTCGACCATTTTACAGACTCATATGGACTCTGTAAACCAAACTGAGTGTTCTGTATCCATATGGACAGTAAACGACGTTAGAATTAGAGTCTTATGAGTATAGTTAGAATTAGAGAAACAATAATAACAAAAATTTTTAAATAATTATGGATTTTAATGGATTTTAAAAATTCTTGAACTAGTAATAATATATTATATTAAGATTTTTGAAATCCAACAACCAATAACAATAAAATCTCAAAATTTTCAAATGAGAATTCACTTACCAATAATTCCCCGTCCAAAAAACACTTTTGATGGGAAACATAATATATAAGGAATTTTGACCAATCTAGTAATTGCCAATTTATTTTAAGTTAGAAGTCCAAAAAACTTAATAATAATTTCGAAGTATACTTCGCTATTCTATTTATAGGATTCATATCTTTACGATTATGTTACTCTCCTATGAACTTGTTTCATGTTAACTTCACAAATAATTCACGTGGCACAATTCAAGTTTCTTTATATCCTGCTTAGGATAAAAATTTTAGTATTGATTTCGTTTGGTTTGGGTATGGGTTTAGAGGAGAACCATAATTTTTTGGTTCGAGTAGTTTTGGACTCGGTCGGTTTTGATAGTCAAATTAGAAACCAAAAATACCATAAGAATTAAGGTCCTGTTTGATTCCAGTTTTAGTTTTTTCTTTTTTGATTACCAGGTATTTCATTTAATATAACAAGTAACTAGGATGATACAGATAAAAAATCTCAGATAATTCAAAAAAATTTAGATATTTTGGATAAAAATATCTCGATAATTTCAGAATAAATATTTTTTGATATTTCTTTTTTCAAATAATGTTAGATACTGTTAATATATTTTAATATATATGTTATACGTATATATAATTAATATTTATATATTGGTTACCTGTTTAGTTCTCAGTTCGATTCTATTTTGGTTTGGTTATATAGAATTATAGAAACATAATAACTGTTTGGGTTTTCGAAGGTTTTGGTCCGATTCCGGTTTCAGTTACATTAGTTTGATTTGGGTTTGGTTTTCGGTTCTGCTTTTTTTTCCTAAACATAATTTTACCAACATAAGAGAGTTTCAGTGTGAAAATTTTATTTATCAATTTTGTTTCTTAAGATTATCATATAGATTTTCAGAAACGGCAGAACAAAAGTAAACATTAATTCACATATACAATAAGCATCCCTAATATTGACTAGAAACTAAATTCCAAGTTTACTAGTGAACATATGTATCCCATTCCAAAATTGTAAACTCTTTTTTTTTAATTGTAAACTCCATGTTTCATACGTTTACTATTATAGATCATATACACAAGGAGTTAAGGACATAAATATCTATGTAAGAAAAAATATTTATATTATTTATGATTTTACACTCAAAATATTTTAAACTAAAATAATTTCCTAACCAGTATTTTTTTGTTATTTTCGTGTTATAGGGAGAAAAATGGTATCTGAGATTTTTTTTTTTTTGTTCTAAAAAAATGGTATCTGAGATTTTTTTTTGTTCTAAAAAAAACAGCAGAAAGCTGATATTGGTTCAAAAAGTCGTTTCAATAGCTCCAGCGCCAACAATCAGTCACGAAACTATGACTTCCATTCTTTTTATCTTAGAGAGAAATAAGAGAGTTTTAGAGAAGAGAAAGAAAGTTTTAGAGAGAAGCCAGAGAATTTTTAGAAACTTGGACAAACATTTAGAGAGAAATTAACAGACAAAAATTGTAATTTCTTTATGAGTCTGCACCGATAAGGTTTGATTTAAATTGGATTAAGTTAGAATTTAGTTGGTTAAATCCGGTTAGGTTAAATTTGATGAGAGTAGACTTCTTTGTTAGTCTACACATATTTTTATTTTCCTATTTCTCTTATTATTTTAGTAATTTATATATGAATTACTTAATTTCTTTCATTATTTTTAGTAGTTATAATATATAATTTGACATTTTTATTCATATTGAACTTAATTTGTTTTTAAAATAATGATTTTATTTGTAAGCACTAATTCAAGTATACTGAATTGTAAGTCTACGAAATCCTAAACCGCAAAACTCAAACCCTAAATGTTAGCTTAATAATCAAAATAGTCACAACTATTGTTTCAAATATCCAAATTTGAAAAATAAAACTACTCAACACTAATATGCAAATTTAAATCAATAAAACCAAAAAAAATATTAATCTAAATCTAACCCTAAGAATCTGACATTTAAAGATATAACATGTTAGAACCTTTTTTTACTAAATCATAAACATTGTCAAACACATAGTTACCAAATCAACATATATTCCTTTAAATATTTCAGTTAAATATAATTTTAGTTTATAAACTTCATATTAACTCTCACACTGATGATTAATTAATGATTTCACAAATATTATTTTTTACATTTTTAAAATTAATTAGATCAAATCACGATGTAGACTACAAAATAATTTTACGTAGTAGATTGTATAAGAGGTCTACAGATATGTAAACTTTCTTTGTTATTTGTATACTTATGAAAGACATAACTGTAAAATAACATTCTGGTTTTTTGGTTGGTCATAAGGACTAAATAATAGTTTTAACACCTTTTTAGATTTGTTTTGCATTTGATTGAATATAGAGGCTAATATTAGGGTTGCAATAAATATTTGGGTTGATTTTAGCAAATCTCCCAAAATTTCAGATAATTCGGATGATTTTAGATATTTTGGATAAAAATATCTGGATAATTTCAAAATAAATATTTTTTTGATAATCATTTTTTCAAATTATTTTAGATACTTTTAATATATTTTAAATTATATGTTATATATAAAATTAATATTTTATATATTATATTACCTGTTTGGTTCTCGGTTCAATTTTAATTTGATTTGGTTATATTGAATTATAGATGTTTGCGTATTCGAAGGTTTTGGTCCGATTCCGGTTTTGGTTATTTTGGTTTGATTTAGATTTGGTTTTCTGTTCTGCTTTTTTTTTTCCAGAGGCATAATTTTACCAACATAAGTGAGTTCAGTGTGGAAATTTTATTTATCAATTTTGTTTTTTAAGATTATCATAAAATCTTCAGAAACGGCAGAACAAAAGTAAACATTAATTCACATATACAATAAGCATCCCTAATATTGACTAGAAACAAAATTCCAAGTTTACTAGTGAACATATGCATCCCAATTCTAAAATTGTAAACTCTTTTTGTTTTTAAATTGTAAACTCTAGATCATATACATAAGGAGTTAAGGACATAAATATCTATGTAAGAAAAATATTTATGTAAATACTAATTTATGTTATTTATGATTTTACACTCAAAATATTTTAAACTAAAATAATTTCCTAACCAGAATTTTTTTTGTTATTTTCGTGTTATAGGAAGAAAAATGGTATCTGAGATTATTATTTTTTTGGTTATAAAGAAAACCGCAGAAAGCTGATATTGGTTCAAAAAGTCGTTTTAATAGCTCTCTCCAGCGCCAACAATCAGTCACAAAACTATAACGTCCATTCTCTTTCAATCATCTCCAACGTTTCCAGAAAGGTTCGTCTTCTTTCTATCCATTCCAAAGATTCGATGTATTGCTAATCTCTGTGATTCTTGTACAGTGTCTCTAACCAACGAAACAATGTCGACTCAAGAAGATGAAGTCCCGAACGAGCTTAACGAGCGACTGGTGCAGGAATCAGAAAGTGAGCATGGCGAAGAGTCCAACAACGGAGCATCTTTCAACGGAGCCGTCTTCAACCTCATAACAACGATCATCGGTGCTGTAATCATGGCTCTGCCTGCGACGATGAAGATCCTGGGAATCGTTCCCGGAATCGTGATGATCATCCTCAAGGCTTTCTTGACCGACACGACCATCGAGTTCTTGCTTAGGTTTAGCGGAGGAATGATACACGTTATGGTATCACGTACCAGAGAAAGAAGACTAGAAACTAGTATTTTCCTTAATAGCATTAATAGATATTTGGTAGTTTTCCTATTATAGATATTAAGTAGTTTTCCTTTATTACTTAGGGTTATGATTTGTAAAAAGCCCTATATAAACATATCTAATGATCAATAAAGAATCATCTTCCAGCATTAATCTTATTCTCAAGAGAGACTAGGGTTAAAGGAAGCTTTACGAACAAGTTCTCTATTCTTACTTACAAAGTTACGGCTCCGGTTACTCGAGCTCAGTCAAGGCGACAGGCTCATATCAATTTGGTATCAGAGCCGAACGATTCGATGGGGGACACTGAGGCGCTTTCGAAACAGATGGCAAAGATGATGGAGATGATGCAATCGATGAATGCAAAGATAGATTATAACATGACAACTCAGAATGAGAACATGTTAACTCTACAAGAGAGAATGATACGTCATGAAACTGCTACCGAGAATCGCGGTAAGGCGATCAAATTCTCAACCGAAGAACTTTCTGAAGTGGAAATATTAGATAGGAGTAAAGGGAGCAAAGGGGTGATATCATTCGATACCAAAGTTGGTACAAGTTTTACACCCTCCAAAGCTGAGAAAAAACATTCCGGTGAGGAGTTACGACTTGGTAAACGAGTCCAATTATGGGTTCTCCGGGGGACCATGGCCACACCAAGCTGTAGGAAGAGAACGCGGGCATAGGAGAACCGATGGAGGAGGAGACTGGAATGTTAGACCAATTGGTGCGGCACCACACGACTCTAATCAAAATTCTGGGGATTATCGAAACACTGAAGGGTTGATAGAGGGAGGATATTACGAAACTCGTGAGGACAGAAGCAACCACTTCGAAAGAAGATGTGTGAAAGCAGCCAAAATAGAGTTTCCACCACTTGATGGGACAACCGATGCTATGGAGTGGTTACAAAAGTGTGATGATTTCTTTGCGGATCAAAGAATATTCAGCGATGATACGAAAGTTAGACAAGCAACTTTTGTTTTAACGGGACAAGCGTACCACTGGAACCTCAACTTGCGATGATTGGTAACACATAAACTTGGATGGGAGGAGTTTAAAAGGATCTGCAAAAGTCGATTTGGAAAGGCAGATACAGTGAATCCAGTGGGTGAATTGTCAAATCTTAGACACACTGGAACCGTGGATGAGTACTGCAGTCAGTTTGAAGAATGTCTAAGCCGACAAACAAGACTCTCGGGTGATCAACAACTATGGCAATTCTGTGCCGGGTTGACAGATAACTTACGGAAAGAAGTTGAATATCTGCGCCCTGAAACAAACTTTGAAGCCATGGAGTATGCTAGAGATAACGAGTACAAGATTGACAGTGATAAACGCACCAGGACGTTTGGTGGTCATCTAGCACCTATTACTAAGACACTTGGGTAACCAGTCGGCAAGAGAATCGCGGTTCAGAAGTAAAAACTACAAAACCAGGACCTCAAAAGCAACCGGCTCAGAAGAAATTCTGGAAAAAATTAACGCCAGCAGAGATGGCAGATCGAAGAGCAAAAGGTCTTTTGTTTCAGTTGATATGATTTATATACGCCTAGTCATGTTTGTACTCCAGTTCTCTTTCATATTATGCCAGTCAATGACAGAGAGAATCAAGATGATGAGTGGATTGAGGAAGATGAATTAGAAATATCCATAAACGCCATGAATGGTGAACAAAACGAGCGAACCTTTCAAGTACAAGCTGATATCTTGACAGGAAGAGGGTGGGTATTACTTGATACAGGGAGCACTCACAACTTTATCAAGAGCAGTTTAGTAGAGAAGTTGGGCATACCCATACACCGGAAACCCGGCCGGTTCGTAGGTCTTCCCAACGGAGGGCGATGTCCAATTGAAGGATTTTGTCAAGGCTTGTCAATAACAGTACAAGGACACCAATTCAAAGTAGACTGCTTTGCAATTCCTTTGACAGGTTTCGATGTGGTGCTTGGAATTAGATGGTTGAATGCATTAGGAAGAGTAATATGGGATGGACCGAACAAGACTGTCGAGTTCAATCATGGTTCCACCCCAGTTATATGGCATGGAGAAGCAGAAGAACGTGACAAGACAATTATGTCTCTTCACGCGTTAGGGGGATTGGAACATTGGTTCTCAGATGAAGAAGAAGTGTTTACGACACCAGGAACTAGTATACGACAGACGCCAAAACAGAGCATCTGGGCTCTAAACCCGGAACCCGCGTCGGACTTGCTCGATAGGGTACTCCAGAAATTCAGTGCGGTGTTTGCGATACCAGTTGGTCTACCACCAAAACGGGATTGCGATCATAGGATTCGTTTGCTTCAAGGGTCAAATCCGGTGGCAGTACGTCCATACCGTTACCCGCATCTCCTTAAAGATGAAATAGAAAAACAGTGCACGGAGATGCTTCGCAACGGGGTGATTCGACAAAGTATTGATTATCGAGATCTTAATAAGATCACGGTGAAAGACAAGTTCCCAATTCCGGTTGTGGACGAATTGCTGGATGAACTACATGGAGCTCGGTTCTTTACAAAACTCGATTTAACATCAGGTTACCATCAAATCCGCATGTTTGAAGAAGACATTGAGAAAACGGCCTTCCGCACACATCATGGTCATTATGAGTTCTTGGTAATGCCGTTTGGCCTTGTGAATGCCCCATCCACCTTTCAGAGCTTGATGAATTCAGTGTTTACAAATGTGCTTCAAAAGTTTGTCTTGGTGTTCTTCGACGATATTTTAATCTATAGCAAGACATGGGCAGATCATGTACGACATGATGAGTATGTGTTACAAGTGTTACAAGAACATCACTTGCTAATAAAAAGGGTTAAGTGTTCTTTTGGGAAGCAAGAGGTAGGCTATCTTGGACATGCTATTTCGCATGAAGGTGTCCACGTTGATCAGAAAAAAATTGAGGTGATTACACAGTGGCCTCAACCGGCGACAATCCATGCATTGAGAGGATTTTTGGGCCTGTCAGGTTATTACCGAAAATTCATACAAGATTATGGGGTCATTGCTGCTCCATTGACTCAACTATTAAAGAAGGCAGGGTTCAGTTGGAACGAGACTTCAGCGGAGGCTTTTCTCGCTTTAAAAAAAGTCTCTGTCCGAATCTCGTATTAGCATTACCAGATTTCACTAAAGAATTTGTTGTGGAATGTGATGCTTCCGGAAGTGGTATTGGGGCAGTTCTGCAGCAGGAAGGACATCCTATTGCATTTTTAGCAGAACATTAGCAGCTCGTCACGTCAGCAGCGTATGAGAGAGAATTAATTGGGTTGGCTAAGGCAGTGCTCCACTGGAGACCATATTTGTGGGGGCGCCGGTTCCTCATATGAACCGATCACTACAGTCTTAATTATTTGTTGGAACAGCGGCTCTCGACATCTCCACAAATTCATTGGATCAGTAAACTTCTCGGTTTCGATTTTTCAGTCGAGTTTCGTTCTGGGATTACCAATAATGTTGCTGATGCCCTATCTAGACGTGATGACAACGGACCCGAGGAGGTTAGTGAACTTCATGCGCTACAAAGCTCTACAAACGTTATTCTGTCCTGAATCCGTCAAGAGATTCAGACCAACGAGAGACTTGTAGAACTTAGAGATAGAATCATTCGTGGAGAAGAATCAGAACTATGGAAAGCAAAGGATGGTCTTATCTTTCGTAAAGGAGTTGTTTATTTGGATTCCAGTTCAGATTTGGTTCGAGAAGTAATGACTGGTTTTCATAACTTTGGCCATGAAGGTGTCCAGAAGACTATGGAACAGATTCGTAAGGATTTTTATTGGAAAGGCTGGAAAAAGAGTATTCAAGAGTTTGTGAGTACATGTCAGATTTGTCAGAAAAATAAATGGGAAACACTCCAGCCAGCAGGATTGATGCAACCTCTGGCGATTCCAACAAAGATATGGGCTGACATCTCTATGGATTTCATTGAAGCATTACCAAAAGTTTCGGGAAAGACAGTGATTCTGGTGGTGGTCGATCGCTTCTCTAAGTATGCGCACTTCATAGCCTTAAGCGACCCTTATACTGCTGTTTCTGTAGCCCAAGCGTTCTTCCGAGACATTGTAAGATTGCATGGAATTCCAGAAACAATTGTCTCTGATAGAGACAAGGTCTTTCGAAGCATTATTTGGCGTGAATTATTCAGGCTTATGGGTACGAGCCTGTGTTTTACAACTGCCTATTGACCGCAGTCTGATGGACAAACAGAAGTGGTTAATAGGACATTGGAGATGTATCTTAGGTGTGTTACAGGAGATGAACCGCGTAAATGGCTTACTTGGCTCCCTTGGATTGAGTATTGCTACAATACATCCTACCACACTAGTCTCAAAGATACCCCATTTAGAATGGTTTATGGGAGAGAACCACCTCGCCTTTTAGACTATCCTACAGGGAATTCCAAAGTTGAAGCAGTTGATGTTGAGTTGGAAAGAAGAGATGAGTTCTTAGCAGTGGCACGGGAACGTTTGATGGACGCTCAGAACAGAATGAAAGCTGTATACGATAAACATCATCGCGCAGCTGAATTCAAGATTGGGGACTGGGTTTGGTTGAAGTTACATCCTTACCGACAGCTCACCGTCGCTAAGAAAGCATTCACAAAGCTATCTCCCAAGTTTTATGGACCATTTGAAATACTAGCTCGTGTGGGAACAGTTTCCTATTGTCTCCGTCTTCCGGTTGGGTCTCAAATTCATGATGTTTTCCACATCTCACTGCTTAAAGCGCACAAAGGAGACCGACCCAATGCAGAACCTCTGCTACCACCGGTTTTTCAGGGACGAGTGTTACCGGCTACACCAATCAATTTTCTTCGAGCTCGCATTCATGGAGGTGTTCGACAAGTTTTGGTCAAGTGGAATGAAGCATCGGAGTCTGCGACGTGGGAAGATGCAGAGAAGTTATGTGAAGCATTTCCAGAGATAGAGCTTGAGGACAAGCTCCTTGTCGAGGAGGGGAGTAATGATACACGTTATGGTATCACGTACCAGAGAAAGAAGAATAGAAACTAGTATTTTCCTTAATAGCACTAATAGAGATTTGGTAGTTTTCCTATTATAGATATTAAGTAGTTTTCCTTTATTACTTAGGGTTATGATTTGTAAAAGCCCTATATAAACATATCTAATGATCAATAAAAATCATTTTCCAGCATTAACCTTATTCTCAAGAGAGACTAGGGTTAAAGCTATGGCTCCGGTTACTCGAGCTCAGTCAAGGCGACAGGCTCATATCAAGGAATCGGGAACGACGCGAGATCGTACGGTGCTTTGATGGAAGACTCTTTCGGTAGACCTGGAAGGATTGCATTGCAACTTGCTGTTCTTGTTAGCAACATTGGTGTTTTGATCGTTTACATGATCATCATCGGTACTCTCTTACTTTCATCTCTGCTTTGATACCGATCTTAACATCCTTTTTGGTTCGCTTCTCAGTAAAGCAGTCAGACTCAGCTATGCATCTCATCTCATACTTGTCTTCCCTATTATCTTCTATCCTTTGCAGGTTAACGTGGACGGTCTCTTCTTCCCTACCGCTCCATCACTTACCACCTCTAATCTGAGGTTCGCCTCCATCACTGCGGCTCTCATTGCTGTAATCTTTGTTGGTGCAAACTTCATTCCCAACATCTGGTTGCTTTCAAAGTCACTGGAGCTACAGCTTCTCTCTGCATCGGTTTCATATTCCCTGCTGCGGTCATCTTTAAGTAAGAGTCCGTCCTATTGCTTCTTCATAAAACACCTGATGATATATCATTATCTGAGTACTTCTCTCTTGTGTTTGTTTCAGGGATCGTCATAACAAAGATAGTCGTTGCAGTTTTCTCCAATGCAGTCGCCATGTACAGTGCCTTTGTCAGGAAGAACCAATCCATATTTCCAATATGATCGAAGATTGATTTTGTTTGCTTCTCTTAGTTTACATGAAAAAAAAGAGTTACTGGTGGTAAGAGGTCTTTAGATAGTTCTGAACAGCATTATGAAAAGTTAGTTGTAGGAGATCCTTTGTTTCTTTTACTGTAAAAAAACTTGAGAAATGTGTTTTTTGTTGGATCAATAAAAGCCATGGGCTTGTATTAAAATGTGAATTAAAATGACAATGGGCTGGAGCCCATATGAATATGTCAATCAAATGAAAAATGGCAAGAGTGGGAGAGTCCCACATCGACCAAACTAGGAGAAATGGAGTTGTTTATATATGTTCTCTTGCTATGAGAGTTTAAACAGCTTGGAGAGAGAGAAAGGCTCTCCACGCGCGCGCCGCGCCCGCCCGGCGCGGGCGCGGGCGGGCGCCGGTCGCCGGTCGCCGGTCGCCGGTCGCCGGTCGCCGGTCTTGGTGGAGGGCCCCTGGCCCGATAAGATATTCTTTTGAAACGACATGTAGTTTGTCTAGAAAATAAAAAACGTCATGCAGTTTGTTTTGTCAGATATTTAAACGAGATAAGAGAGAGAGTCTTGGGGAGGAAGTTCGCAACTCAACTTCTCTCGATCTCCGCGAGATTTCCGTCCACGTGCAGCTGCTGTTGCGGGAAATGGCTCGTCTCCTTCTCTTTAAATTTCGTCTCTCCTCTTCATTCATTACTCACTTTTCACATCGATATCACAGCAAAAAATCCCTTACCGTAAGTCTTTAGTTTCGAGAGTGTTTCGTAGCTTTTATAGTTCGATAGGGCGTTCACGAGTGAAGCGTGAATCGTCGCCATGGTTTTATCCTGGGACTCTATATTCGTACAGTCCCGTCTCACTACGGAGCGAATATAAAGAGTTAAGGAAAGAGATATCATATCTCGACTCCATGAACGGTTTCTTATCGGGTTTTCATTTCGTCTATTCAATCGTTTCTTTCCTTACATCTCGCTTTTATTATATCGTTTATTTGATTCGGTTTTCCGGCTTCTACATTTTTGCCTTTGCTTTCATGAATTATGGGTTCCAATCTAGACCATATTTAATATCCAAAATAAAATACTGTTGAACTGATATAATTGTCACTGTGAATCTTTAAGATACAGCATACAGACGAGAAAAAAAACAGCAACAAATAGTCTATTAGGGAGTCATCGGACAGCTCAAAACAAAACAAGAGTTATAAGGAAACAGGCTTAAACAAAAGGCTAGAAGGAAGAATAAAGGGTTGGCTTTTAGGAAGTTTACTTATCTCCATCGCGCCTGAGAAGGGAGATGTTATTCCTTGAACTTTCAATTCTTGTCTGATCTGATCACTTTTCTCAAACTCTTTGTTCTTCCACGCCATTGTCCTTTCTTCTAATCTTCTTCTGTGCAAAGGTCTTCTTCGCCCAATCCTGCTCTTGTTAGTGTTTTCTGTTTCATTTCTTTCAAGAATCTCGGCATAGCTCTCAGAGTTGTGAGCAAAAACAAAGCACATCTGGAGAGAGATAATGAGCACTGGATGTGCCATCCCGGTCTTCCTAGACCCCAGCTTGGCTCATCAGCCTGAAATGAAACCATAGTTCAACATGAACTCCAAGCCTCAATTTTTCAAGTTACAAAACGATTTCGATTCTCAAACCTTCCATAGTGCAAAATCAGCTCCGGTTACGTTTTCTGGAATCAACAGAAACTCTGCTCGCCAGCTGCATGTATGTTCCAGCAGTTGACCAGATAACTTACCATAGTTGAGTGATTTTGTGGACAGAAAAGAACATCTTATACTCGAATCTAGGTTACCCAGATTTGAAATCATCCGATTTAAGGTTAAGAAGAGACCAGTACTAGAAGAAATGATCTTTTGCATTTCAGAAGTCAAGAGCAAGAAGTAGAATAGTATTTAAAAGTAACTTTAAATGTTGTTCAGGCAAAACCATCAAAGACCAAACCTGTATTCATTATTACATTAAGTTCTTGAAAAGTTGGAACTCAGCAGTTCAAACTACAGACAGAGCATACATAATCTTTACTTAAGTTCACTGTTTTGTGTTTTAAGAAGAAGCTGCTTCAAACGCACTCTGGAATGTCTCAGGCGGTTGTGCACCGCTCAGTTTCACCTTCCCGTTGATCTGAACAAACAATTCAAACGTAAAGCAAGACTTAACACTTAAGGGGATATATCCAAAATGTGTAACAACAGCTTCACTATGATCTCATTTGTATAGTAGCAATTAAATCCAAAGCACATAAACTTACAGTGTAATGTGGAACCCCAGTGATATTCTGTGAATACTTCTCCAGCTCTTCTTTTACCTTCATTACAGAAGTGAACAACACATACCAGTTAATATAATCAAATAGAAGAAACAATAATGGTCACATGATTTGGCATAAAGACACCTCTGTGGTTCCATTGTTGGGCTCTGAGAGGAATACTTCTGCTCCGTCTATGCCAAGCTTTTTAGCCGTCTCAGCCAGAAACTCCCTGCATTAATTCATCCATAGTATTTAAAATCTTACCAATTCTACTTAAATCTAACTCATCACATGCAATAAATCAAGAACTCAGTAAACAGTTTCACACAGTGACAAAACCAACAAATTGTGTAGTATACCTGTCCCCTATGTACTTTCCCTGCGTGAAGTAACCAAGACACAACTCTTCAACAAGGCTATGTTGTTTATCCGGCGCTTGTTTCCCCGCATAATGTATGAGTCTATGACTATCCAGAGTGTTGCCTCTGTTTATATCACCAAAACTTTTATATAAGAATATATAAAACAGAAGAATTATCTCTTCTTGTTTAAAGAAAATAACTTTTGGTGCTTACGTGAGACCGGATGTGTCATACTCTAACCCAATACCTTTGAAGATCTGTACTGAAACAAAGATTTATCTCAAGATTCTGTCAACAAGATATTAGCTCTCTAAAAGTATTGGTAAGAAAAAGAAACCTCAGACATTCTTCTGAACATTGCTTCAACTCTGCTTCCAAATTTTTGTCTATAAAACTCTTTCTTGTTCACACCTTCTTTGGGTGCAGATGCATCGAGGAAAAAAGGATGCCATCGAATCTGCATTATCATTCCTGATATGAGCACTTTCATAGTTTGTTTGTCAAGTAAACAAAATTATAAAGAGAGAGTTTAACCTCAAAGTTGTATTGATCTTTAGATGCATCAATGGCTTTGTCAAGATTCTTCTTCCCCACAAAGCACCATGGGCACACCGTATCCGAGCTTATATCAATTTCGATGAGCTTTTTTGAAAAGTTTCTGCTTGCAGACTCGGCCATTGTAGGTTTTTTTGGCTAACGAATTTCATAAAAACTCAGAAATCAAATTTAGTAATTCAAGAATAAATTAAACTCATAGACTGAACCATAACAAAGACCGAAACTCGATCTTTCATTTGGTTGAACATTTTATTTTGTATTTTGGCTTCAGTTTCTTTAATTTATTCGGATGAATATTTTCAGGTTAGAATCTCTAACGGTAAGAACGATCCACTCCAAATTATACAAATCTAAGCATTTCTATCACGTGATCAAAAGGTAAATTTCTGGGTTTTACCTGGAAACGATTGGAGGAAGATGATTGTGATCGTCTATGGGAGAAACAACTCACAAGATCATATTATCAAGATCATATAATATACAATACACCTTCAAAGATAATGACTTTTCACCAACCATGCTGAGTTTCCCTCATTTCTTTTTTTCTTTTATATATTCAATATTTTTGTTCTTTTTGTTCATAAGTTACATACAGCCCGAAATCACTAAACGTTAAAAAAGCCTAACAAGGGGTATGTTGAAACTAAACTTGAACCCAAGCTAATCTAAAGATATTTAAAAATTAAAGTATATTTTATTTAAGAGTTATCTAAATAAATTACGTTTAACAAGATTAGAAAATTTATATCTCTACTAGATTTTAATCTGCACCATGTGCAGTAAAAATTCTAAATTTAAGTTATATTTTAAAACAAAATTTTAGTAGTATTGTAGATTTTATTATTTTACCATTATTTCAAAAACAATTAGATTTATTAAATATAAAATTAAGATATTTTTTAAAAAAAGCAATTATATTTAATATATATATATATATATGTATGTATTTAAAATTATAGTCTTAGATATATTTTAATCTATTTATTTTGGTTAAATATATTAAATCAAATTATATATAATTAATAAAAACTAATATAAAACAGATAATTTTGAAAAAGTATAGCTAAACAATATTTATAAAATGTGTAAATATATTAGAAATTAATGATTTTAAGTTTATTTTTTATAATTTCTTAAAAATTGTATAAAATCGAAAATTTAAAGTAATAAAAATTGTATAGTTATAAAAAGTATAATTAAATAAGATTTCGAAATTAGTAATGTTCATATTTGAATATATTTATTTTAATGAGAATCTATGAATTACTACCATATTCTAAAAAGTTTACCAAAAATATAAAACAATATAAATGTAATATATGAGTTATTACTATATTCTAAAAAGTTTACCAAAAATATATATTTACATTAAATATAGTTGTTCATGTCATATGCTACCATATGTCATGTCATCAAATTTAATAGCCATGTCATATTTTTTTGCGAAATTGATTCTGAAGAAGACATGTGTCAAAATCACTTCTCAAATAATGTCTAGGGTATAGGAAACAAATCTGGGCATTCGCGCAGATAATTAAATTCTTTATTTAAAATAATTTATTAATATTAATTGAATGCATATATTTATTATTTTTTAATATTTTTTTCATTTAAGTAGTAAAAATATTAGTTAAATATGAGAATGTAAAGTACATGTAACAACATATTGATTGTTGAGTTTAGAGAAAAATACACAATACATTTTTAATTTTTTATTTAACTCTCAAAATAAATGTTTCAAGTAATTGTTTCACTTAAATATTATGCCGATTGAAATATATATAATTGTTTCTAAAGTACAGGCAAAGTTAAAAGTTCTAAAATCTTTTGAAATTATAACAGGGGTATAATGGATATTATGCCATTTTGAATGAATCATCTCCATTCAAATGGTCCAATTTGGATCAATCAGTTGATTTTCAAAATCAAGACTAAATTTTTAAAAACTCATTCAGATGAACCATCTAAATAACTTGTAATTTTTAATGCCTAAACGAATAAGACTCTCATCTCTGTCCACATGTCTCATTCAGATGGAGAAACCAACAGCTCTATAGGAGATGTAAAAAGGTTTCAAAATACGTATTTGGATTAAAACTGATATATCAAATTAATTGGTTCTGCTAATAAAATATAAAAGTTAAAACAATACTTAAATTCTACGATTTTCAACAAAACCAAATTTCATCTTAGTTACATTTTTTTTTGTTTCTCCTTTTCAGTTGCAGTTTTTTTTACCAACCCTAGTTAAGTGTTGAAACATTCAATACCAACCCTACGGAAAATAGTGGCTGATCTCCTACGAAAAAGTAATGGCTGATAGAGAAATCAAATGTACTATAGTAACTATACCGCCCTTAGTTTAATAATTTATATGTTTCTTTTTTCTTTTTCTAAAATACCTCGATTGTCCAGTAAGATTGATTTCTGGATACCTTCTTGTAGGTTATAGACTTGAACAGTCAATGCACTCATCTATAAAATTAAGCTCAGTGTCTTATAAGCAGCTTACCTTTACACAGAAATCTAATTCAAAAAGTATATTCCAATGAGGAGTCTTATATTTCTCACAATTTTTTCTCTCTTGGCTTTAACCTTTCCAGTAGCCATGGCTTCTGACCCAAGCCCCGTTCAAGACTTTTGTGTGGGCGTAAACACCCCGGCCGATGGTGGTATGTACATTTTCTCCTAATCATTTATAAGCCCATCTTTCATTGGTTTCTAATTTTGATATTGTTTTGTTATTTGGTTATTATGTTCAGTGTTTGTTAACGGAAAGTTCTGCAAAGACCCAAAGCTCGCCACAGTAGACGACTTCTTTTTCACAGGGCTTGACAGGCAAAGAATCGCAACTAATGCGGTTGGAACAAATGTGACACCCGTCTTTTCTGATAACCTTCCTGGGCTCAACACCCTTGGCATAGCATTTGCTCGTGTAGATTATGCACTAAACGGGCTGATCCCACCTCACACCCATCCACGTGCCAGCGAGTTCTTGATTGTCCAAGAAGGAACGCTTTTCGCGGGTTTTGTCTCGTCAGACCAAGACGGAAATCGTCTATTCTCCAAAATACTCAACAAGGGTGATCTGATTGTGTTTCCAGTGGGACTCATCCATTTCCATGTCAATGTGGGACAATGTCCAGCAGTTGCATTCACTGCTTTTAACAGCCAAAACCCAGGTCTCATCACTGTTTCTAAAAGCGTGTTTGGGTCTAACCCACGGATAAACCCAAATGTTCTTGCAAAAGCATTCCAGTTGGATCCTACGATTGTCATGAGCCTACAGACCAAATTCTGATCATGGAATGAAATGAAAAATATTGAGCTTTTAACTGTTTTCTATTTCTTTACCGTTGTCTAAATAAGGATCGTGTATTATCCATCAGTGCATCAATAAAGTGACATAAAGTAATGCTTACAAAATTACTTCTCCTATCCACTTCATGCGTCTTAATTTTCTATCAATATACGTAAAGAATAAAAAACAAAAACAAAGAAAAATTTTATTTTTCAAATTTTAAAACGAAAATACCTTTTTAAAATTAATAAACAAATTGTCCCACTTTGAAAAAGGAACTAACCATAATTAAATAGACCACGCTCGGTTTTATAAATTCTTAGTTAGACCAAAATAATTGTTATTTTATATTGTAGTGATTAACATCACACATCATAGTTTGAGTCTGATGAAAACTTGTTAGATCCTTGTAACAAACCATATCATCTTTTCATTTTTTAAATAGTTAAAATTAAACATTAAACATTACGGAATTCCATTACATCTATGTGTTGTAACTATTTTTTTAGCAATGTATTCATATGCTAAAAATAGAGTTAGTGTGAATGAGAAATGGATGTCTAATGTGTGTGATTTGAGAAACTTGTATAAAGTTACAAATATACACATTAGATATTTGGATTTGGGTTTTGATTTGTTAGTTGGACTTCATGTGCATTAACTTAATCTTATAAACCAAATATATGTGATCTTTTATATAAAAAAGAAATCCATTTAAAGTATATTATTTTGTTTGAATGAGTCAAATAATAATAATTATACTCTTTATTTTCTTGGTCAAAATGTGAAATGAATTCACATAATAATGACAAGAAATAAAGTCTCCATTAGTGCACCATGGAGGTTTCATTTTTATGTTGAAAATGAAACTTGTGCTTCTCATTATTTTTCTATATAAATGGCTTGTTAGCATTATAGAAAGGTAGACACATCAAATACCAAAAGAAAAACCACAATCTCCTATATTGAATAGTCATGTTAGTATTTTTTATTTCTTGTGTCTGAGAGTGCAACACAAAACCAGTTTCGCCAGGCTTCTGATAGAGTGACGCAAATTCAGAAGATTGTTTGCAGTTGTATCCTGGGACTCATTACGTTATCGAACCGTCGCACTACGGGACGTATTTTGAGTTAAGGAAAGAGATAATATCTCGCCTCTGTAGTTGTATCATCATTTTCTTACTCTTTGGTATAGTATTATCATTTTTATTTTTTACAATATTCAGTAATCCGTAGTTTATAAAATACGGTTCTATCAGTCTTAACTCAAAATATCCGTTTATTGCTTTGCACTAACCGGACTGATTATTGTAAAAAGTATTTTTGTAAGAACAGGTTGACTGATCTTTGGGAAAAGATGCCGGTGTCAGATCTATAGGATTATTTCACAATAATCTTCCTGCAATCTTAATTCTGTAGATTTTTTGTTTGTACTATTATACTAACAAAACTGATTATTTTGTGAAGTGTTTTGTCATGAAAACAGGAATTGGAGATTTCATGGTGATAAAGAATCTGTTCATTCCATCAGATTAATTTTGTTGATGATTTCTATGGGGATTAAAAATTATTAATTGATGGATCCAGTGGTTACAATCATTTTCTAATATTAGTCAAAAATGTGTTTAGAATAAAACGTTTTTAGTCACAATGCATGTTAATGCTTTGACTTGGTTAAGATAATTATTTGCTTTAATTATCAAATATGGTTTAACATTTTTTGATTTCTTCTTTCAGATTTTGGAATAACTTAATTTAATTATTAAGCATATGGATGACCATGAGAAAACAAAAAGGAGTCAAGTTAAAAAATATGGTGAAAACATATTTATAAACAACATTTTTGATCTTTTGAGATCAAGTTGTATGGATGGAAATAGATTTTGTGAGTCGACGCCTCAAATTAAGTTTGAGAGAGGTCTGCCACATATAAATCATTTGCCATAAGAAATAAAATGTTTGTTGATATTGATCAAAACATTTGTATTTCGTTAATGCTTAAATTCATCTTTTAAAAAGGTTGATCATGCAAAACCAATGAAAATTTTCAGATCAATATGACTGAAACTAACATGTGTATTGTAGTTTCTAAAGTCAATATGGTTGAGAATAATCATAGAAAATTGTGGTTTTGAAGGTACAAAAATATCATGTATTGATATGTATATTTGCTATAAAGCAAAAATATATTTTGAAAAAAAAAAACAAAATATATACAATTTGGATTTCTAAATCAACTTGAGAGAATTATGAAAATAGTTGTATCCAAAATGTGATTTTTCGAGAATGAAATACATTTTAAAGGAAATTATAACAATTTTCAAAATTGTTTTTATTATTCATTTAAATCTAAAAGAGTTGTAGATTAACTTTCTAAACTCTTAAGAGATGTTAAATGTAAATATGCATGGTTTTGAGCTATCTCAAGAAATGTGGGGGAAGCTTTGCTTACCATATAAAGTCATTGGCAAGAGGCCAAATGAACTTAGTGATAGTTATCAAACTATGATTTTTTTTTTGGAAAAAAAAACTAGTGTCATACACTGAGTTTTGTGTATAATGGTTAATTGTATCTTGAGAAAAAAAAAAGATGACAAAAATCATTAGACAATTGATCTCGACTAATCTCAATAGATTATGTTCAATGTGATGACAACCTAGGATCCTGTTATTAAAGGTGTGTCATGAGATCAAATTGTAATATCATCAAGAGGAATGGGTTTAGCCTATGAACTAAGATGAAGTTTGGCGGTAACTCTACTTATCAGATTGGAGATCCCAAGAAATAGGTTCAAGGAGACAACTAAGTCAAACTAAATCTGCCCAAAGCACTGTAAGACTTCGGTCTATACCCAGTTCCTAGGATGATTAAACAGTGCTACATGTAAGGAATAGAGGATAAGCATTTGCTTTTAATGATTTGTGCCAATTGTTTTGAGATATGAATGGAGTAGTACATGATACTCCTCTAAACAAAACTAATGGCAAATCACCTTGTGGGTGTGAAATGGGGCCGTTTCTAGGAGAATAAAATGGCTATATTCTCTAAAGTTCACTCATGATTACCAGGAATGTTCATGGCCAAAATGAACACAATAGAGAAATTGGTTTTGTGAGAAAATGAAACTGTGTTTTGGCTATTGTCTAGGTTTACACCAAAGCCCGGGAGGTTCAAGACATCATGGCCACCTCCTGGCCGAGTAAATCCGATAGCTATTAACAATGACTGGTTCAAGGCTGAAAAATTGCTACCAACTCATCATGCAGTGAATTTCTCGTTTGTACTCTCAAAAGTCCTTAGTTGAGTCTTGTTGAGTCTTGTCGAGTCTTGTCTAGGAAGTCAAGTCTGTCGAGTCGTCTAGTGTTTAGAAGCATTTCTATTTATGTGGGGGATTGTTGGAACTATTTTTTTAGCAATGTATTCATATGCTAAAAATAGAGTTAGTGTGAATGAGAAATGGAGGTCTAATGTGTGTGATTTGAGAAACTTGTATAAAGTTACAAATATACACATTAGATATTTGGATTTGGGTTTTGATTTGTTAGTTGGACTTCATGTGCATTAACTTAATCTTATAAACCAAATATATGTGATCTTTTATATAAAAAAGAAATCCATTTAAAGTATATTATTTTGTTTGAATGAGTCAAATAATAATAATTATACTCTTTATTTTCTTGGTTAAAATGTGAAATGAATTCACATAATAATGACAAGAAATAAAGTCTCCATTAGTGCACCTTGGAGGTTTCATTTTTATGTTGAAAATGAAACTTGTGCTTCTCATTATTTTTCTATATAAATGGCTTGTTAGCATGATAGAAAGGAAGACACATCAAATACCAAAAGAAAAACCACAATCTCCTATATTGAATAGTCATGTTAGTATTTTTTATTTCTTGTGTCTGAGAGTGCAACACAAAACCAGTTTCGCCAGGCTTCTGATAGAGTGACGTAAATTCAGAAGATTGTTTGCAGTTGTATCCTGGGACTCATTATGTTATCGAACCGTCGCACTACGGGACGTATTTTGAGTTAAGGAAAGAGATAATATCTCGCCTCTGCAGTTGTATCATCATTTTCTTACTCTTTGGTATAGTATTATCATTTTTATTTTTTACAATATTCAGTAATCCGTAGTTTATAAAGTACGGTTCATACAACAAAAATACTTACCAAGAAACTAATTTGTACCCGTTCCTTAAACTTCAAACTATGACATGAAAAAACCGGCATATAGTATGTTTGGAGTTTAAAATGTATATATTTTTGTACAATCGATAAGTACAATATAAATAAGTAATTATAATTCAATCATTCCATGTGTTATCTTCTTCTTCAAAATACTATTTCCATATTGAGTTTATATATAGGATTAAAAGCTTACTAGATTTTGACCCGCGCTTCGAAAGCGCGGGTATTATTTTTTACTTTTATGAAATATATTATTTGTTTGTAATTATTGAACATATTTATTTTAGTAAAATTTTTTTTATAATAAATTTGACACACATAGTGTCTCTGGTAAACTATGTGTTTCTCTGACTTTGTTTTATTCCCTCTCCAATCAACATATCGAAGCGCGTATATTATTTTTTACTTTTATGAAATATATTATTTGTTTGTAATTATTGAATGTATTTATCTTAGTAAAATTTTCTTTATAATACATTTGACATATAGAGTGTCTCTGGTAAACTATGTATTTATCTGGCTTTATTTTATTCCTTCTCCAATCAACATATTTATTTGGCTTGTTGTTAAAATAAATGATTTTAGAACGCAACGGTTTACTTTGATATTTTGTTTAAACAATGTGACATATTTCTGTATTAATTGTGTTCAATTAAATATTTACATTGTAATTTAAATTTGTATACAAATCAACATATTTGTGTAGTTTGTTATTAAAAAAATGATTTGAATCCAAATGTAAGTACTCTTATAGTGATTTTCAGTTCATATAATTTTTTAAAATATATTTATTTCCACTGAACCAATTAATATTTTGTTAAATTGGCCCGTGAAATATATTTTTATACATCGATATTCAAAAGATCTGGTAACTAACGATACTCAAAAAATCTGGACCGAATCAGGTTATATGGTTATTTTTATTACAAATATCCGAACCCGTTTTAGATACATTGGTTATTTAGATATTTTTAGGTTCATATACATCAGAACCGAATTCATCCAGATCTAGAATGATCCAACTCAAAATCCGCACATAAGTTTATAATATTCAAGCGGGACTTGGTTACCAAAAAAAAAAAGATACCCGAAAAGAACAACATGTACCTAAATAGACATATAATGTTCATGTCTAAATGATTATATAAATTAATAAAAAACTGTTTTATGTGTTTTGCTAAATTAAGTGAAATAGAAAGAGTTTTTTTATCAAGTAAAATAATTATATGGAGTGGAAAATTAAGTGACAATAAATGTAGGACATTTTAAGTATTTTGATTTAAGTTATTATTTTATTCACAAAACATATTTTTGAACTATGTTTTTGGGTACGTAATTTTCCACCGATTGTAACTAAAATAAAAATATTTTAGTAAAATAAAATAAACCAAATGTTTAATCATATGTAAAACCTAATTATTTAGCATTTTTGATTTTATAATTGGCACAAAGTTAATATTGATTAACTAATAAATAAAAATATGCACTATTATTATTATGGTAATATAATTAATGATGTAATTTATTATTAAGGTAATATAATTAATTAAATTGTTAAACTAAGTGAAATATGGAAACACAATTAATAGATACTACTATTCAAGTTTCCAAACACTCCATTTTTTATAGCTATAACCAAACACACCAAAATCTTTTATTAATCTTATCCAAGTATCCAAACGCACCGAATTTGTACTTCACCTTTAATAAGATAGACTAGATTTTGACCCGCGCTTCGAAAGCGCGGGTATTATTTTTCACTTTTATAAAATATATTATTTGTTTGTAATTATTGAATTTATTTATTTTAATAAAATTTTCTTTATAATAAATTCGACACATAGAGTGTCTCTGATAAATTATGTATTTCTTTAGTTTTGTTTTATTCGCACTTTAATCAACATATTTATTTGGCTTATTGTTAAAATAAATGATTATAGACTTTGAATTCTGCACCTCCGCGGATGTATATTTTAAAAATATGATGATATTTGTTTTTATGTAATTATTAGGGTTTGGCAAAATGAATCAGAAGAACAGAACTGATACCAATCCATAAATATAGTACAAAACCTGAACATAAACTGATTAAATATTCAAATTATTCAAAATTTTGTTAGTTAGAGAACCGAATTGGGTCCAACCCGAAGTATTTGTGTACCTGAATTTATCTAAAAATAGATTTATATATTTATATATTAATTATTTTTATATTTAACGTATATAAAACATCAAGAATGATACTTTTAAATTGGTTTAAAATACTTGAAAATATATATAGATAGTCAAAAACAAATATCTGAAATAGTTAAAGTATACTCAAATCACCAAAATACTTAAAATAATTATTGATTTCGTATCCAAATTTTTAAATCAAACCAATTGATATGTTAAGCTTAGGTATTCTGACATATGTTATTTAAATTTATAGGTAATATATTACTTTATTTATAGATTTTGAGAAATTTAAAATATATAGTGATTTAAAACTTTAAAAATAATTTAAATAGGTTATCCAAGTCCAAACCAAACCCGCAAAGATCCGAAACAAACTCAAACAAAAATTGAGAAACATCATAATAGGACTGAAATCTTTGACCCCGAAAACCCGAAACGCAAACCGATCAGAACCAAACCCGTATGGATGTCTGAAAACCCATCCTTAGTCATTATTATATATCGTATAATTTCATCATATAATTAATCGTATTTTATATGTACCATCATATAAGTAATCATATAATTAATAGTATTTAATACGTATCATCATATAAATAATTACATATATTATATTTTAAAAACTTAATATGAAATATAAAAACCATAATTTGAGTTGGTATTTCAAATTGGGCTTTGTATTGTATTTTTCTTATATATATTGACAACATTCTTTTATAATAGACTTAATAACTTAAGCCCATTAATTTTTCTGTTTAATACTACTATCTTTGTTTCCAAACAAAATTAATTTTTTCAAAAAGACTACAATCCATGTTTCCAAACACACCAATTTTTTTTAAAAAACTCTTATCCAAGTATCCAAACACACCGAAATTGTACTTCAGCTTTAATAAGATATAGATGCTTGAACCAGAGTTAGTCTTTTTGGGTTTACTGATATACTAAAATTGGATCCTTTACTACTGATTGTTGCAGTACACTAGATTCAATTGTGGATAACTGTTTTAACACCGTTTTTATGGGAACAATATTAAAGTAAAACTAAATAATAGGTTTTGATGGTAACAAGTGTAACAAAACAGAATCGTAAAAATGATGTAAATTCAGACTAATAAGGAGCTAGGTGTAGGACAATGGGCAGGAAATTTAACGATCAAGAGCCAAACACCAAAGAAACAAATAAAAAAGTCTATAACTCGAATAACAGAGCAAGATCAATCAACATTCGTGGCATCTATTCCTTTATCAAGTAATCCTAATATCTAAACTTTCATTTGAATCAAATAAAGATGATAAACATTAATGATCAGATTTGATAAGTTCACAATTTACCTTAACAACTAATTTTGCTAGTGAATAGATTAAACCTAGAATCATGTACTAATTGATCAATTAAATACAAGCTTTAAGTTCAACAACGATGGACACAATCAAAACATCAATACTTGGTTGTGTTTAGGTCATAGATATATTATCTCCTAGCACCCTAGACCTAACAAATCGACTACTCAACCATGAACAGAGAAAACACAAAGATAATAGATGAAGAAAACATGATGATCGATCACAAAGGAATAAAAAGGGGTTCAGAGTATTCTCCCTTCAATCCCACAAATCACTAGCTATCTTTCTCCCCAAGTCTATGTAAAATTGAGTTATTATGAAAATAAAAATAAGAAAACAATATATTCCAGTGTATGTGGCGACACTAAGTGAAAAGTGGGTATTAGATTAAATAATATTGTATAGTCCGGTTTATACTAAACCGAGTCTATTAGCTTTGGTTATGATCGAGTGTGATCAAACCATCCTTCTTCTTTATCGTTTATAAGGTAGTTTGTAACTTCCTTTTTCAGTCAACTCAATAACAAACTTTCTTTTCTATTATGGTATCAGAGCGCTGAGCTCAAAACTCAGTTCTCGATCTTCGTTTTTTTCGCTTCTTTGACCTAGATTCGTCGGATTCTTCTCCGATTGATCCTTTTCTTAAGCTCTAGATTTGATTATTCCGTCAAATCGAGCTCTATCATCATCATCATGGTTACGCTTCGCCAATCTACGCGTCGGAGCGTTCGTGTTGCTAACTCCGCGACGAAGGTGACAAATCAGACTCGGCGAGCTGATCGACGACCTATTCCGGCGCCGGCTTCTCCCGATCCAGTCATCCAGCTACCAAATCCTACTTCATCTGTTCCGATGAACATTCCAAATCTTCTTCCAATGAATTCCTTCAACTTCGATGGGATTCAATACTCTCCTTACTTCCTTGCGAATGGTGATAATCCAGGAGCATCCATCATTTCAGAGACATTAGACGGTACGAACTATAACACCTGGATCCTTGCTCTCACGATTGCTCTTGACGCGAAGAACAAGTTATCGTTCGTTGATGGTTCGTTACCAAGGCCACCAGAGAATCATCCTCACTATAGGATCTGGTCTCGATGTAACTCTATGGTAAAATCCTGGATTCTGAACTCCGTTACAAAGCAAATCTATGGAAGTATTCTCAGATTCAATGATGCTTCTGAGATTTGGAAGGATCTATCTACTCGCTTTCGAATCACAAATTTGCCGAGATCGTATCATCTAACACAGCAGATCTGGTCTCTTCATCAAGGTTCTATGGATCTATCCACGTATTATACAAAATTGAAAACACTTTGGGATGAACTTGATGGAGCAGACTGCGTGAAGATTTGTCAAAATTGTGATTGCTGCAAAGCGACTTATACGAAGAATGAACATGCCAAGATCATCAAACTATTGGCTGGCTTAAATGATTCGTACTCTAATGTTCGTAGTCAGATTATCATGAAGAAGAACGTACCTGATCTTGCTGAAGTGTACAACCTGCTTGATCAGGATCATAGCCAGAGAAGTATTAATCCAGTCTCAAATGCTTCGACCTTTCAAGTTGCAGCTGATACTTCTTCTGCCTCGATCAATGCTGCTCATTCTACGCCACCAGTACGATCCAATAGACCTCTCTGTTCGCATTGCGGTTACTCAGGACATACGATGGACAAATGTTACAAGATTCATGGCTTTCCACCAGGGTTTAAATCCAAACGTTTACTGGCTGCTGAGAAACAAAATGCTCCAGTGAAACCGGTTGTGGCTAACTTGACTCTTGCTGATAATGCTAATGAATCAGTTGTTGCAGGCATGATGAATACACTATCTAAAGATCAGATACAAGGCGTTATCGAGTACTTTACTGCTCAACTTCAACTTTCAAGTGATTCTAAGGCAAATGTGGCTTCTACTTCTGGAGGTTCCATCACCACTTTACCGGGTATGACTCTTTCTACTAACACTCTGTTCTTTGTGGGAGTCTTAAGAGCTACTGGTAACGTGTTGACTTCAACCTCTTGGATCATTGATAGTGGAGCAACACATCATGTTTGTCATGATAAAACGAAGTTTCTCAGTCTTTCTGAAACACTTAATCAATCTGTAAGCTTACCAACAGGATTGGGTGTGAAGATTGTTGGCTCTGGGAAAGTTCAAATAAATGAGAGCTTAATTCTGAATAATGTTCTATATATCCCGGACTTCAGATTAAACCTCATCAGTGTTAGTCAAATGACAAAAGATTTGGGCTATAGAGTTGCTTTTGACAGTGAATCTTGTATGATCCAGGATCTTACCAGGGGGTTGATGATTGGTCAGGGTGAAGCGATCACAAACCTCTACATACTGGATGAAGCTTCTATTGGCGAGCTCTCTACAAGACCTTCAAATTTCTGTGCTAATGTTGTTCTTGATTCAGCCTTATGGCATAATAGATTGGGGCATCCTGCCATACAAAAGATTGACTCTATTTCTGATGTATTAGGGATTCCTCAACGCAATAAAACAACATTTCACTGCTCTATTTGCCCGCTTGCCAAACAGAAACATCTTTCTTTTCCCTCACAAAATAATATGAGTGTCAGTTCATTTGATTTGCTGCATATTGACACTTGGGGACCGTTTTCAGTCGCTTCTACTGAAGGGTATAGGTACTTCTTGACCATCGTAGATGATCATACGAGAGTCACTTGGATTTACCTGATGCGTACCAAAGATGAAGTTTTGACTCTGTTTCCAGATTTCTTGAAAATGGTAGAAACTCAGTACAAGACAAAAGTCAAGGGTGTCCGCTCTGATAATGCACCGGAGCTTCGTTTCACTGAGCTTTACAAAGCTAAAGGAATCAAAGCTTTTCACTCGTGCCCAGAGACTCCCGAGCAAAACTCCGTGGTTGAACGGAAGCATCAACATATATTGAACGTGGCTCGTTCTTTGATGTTTCAAGCTAAGGTTCCTCTTGAGTACTGGTCAGATTGTGTTCTCACTGCAGTATTCTTGATAAATCGGCTTCCTTCGCCACTGCTTAAGGATAAATCTCCATATCAGATGCTAACTTCAAAACGACCAGAATACACAGGCATCCGCACCTTTGGTTGTCTCTGCTATGTGTCCACTTCTTCAAAGAGTCGCCACAAATTTCAACCAAGAGCTAGAGCATGTGTGTTTCTGGGCTATCCATCTGGCTATAAAGGGTATAAGGTAATGGATTTGGATACTAATGAAATTTCTATTTCACGAAATGTAGTATTTCATGAAGAAATTTTTCCTTTTCATCAACCTGAAGTCTTACCTGATATATTTGGAGCTTCTGTTAACCCTGGTATGGAATCTCCTGAGCCGGCTGTTCATCCTTCTTCTACAGATGAAACCTCTGTTGATAAGGAAGTTTCAGCTCCAGCTCATTCTGCTCATGATCATAAACGAGCTTCTAAACCTCCAGCTTATCTGCAGGATTACTTCTGTAATATGACTGAGACGACAATACCTTATCCTCTTGCAGCTCACATTTCTTATGAGAAGCTATCAACAACGTACAAGAACTATATTTGTTCAGTCATGCATCACCCTGAACCTTCTTCTTTTGTGCAAGCTAAGAAGTTTGATGAATGGGTTGCTGCCATGAATGATGAACTTATAGCTTTGGAAAGTAATGATACATGGGAGATAGTTTCTTTACCTGATGGAAAGCATGCCATTGGTTGTCGATGGGTCTACAAAGTTAAACTCAATGCAGATGGCACTTTGGAGAGGTATAAAGCGCGTTTAGTAGCCAAGGGCTATACACAACAGGAGGGGATTGATTTTGTAGATACATTTTCTCCAGTGGCGAAAATGACTACAGTCAAGACTCTACTCTCTGTTGCTGCTGTAAAAGAATGGAGTTTGACACAACTAGATATTTCTAATGCCTTTCTCAACGGTGATCTCTCTGAGGAAATTTATATGTCTTTGCCTCCGGGTTATACTCCTAAAAAGGGCACTGTTCTTCCTCCTAATCCGGTTTGCAGACTTAACAAATCTATATATGGTCTTCGTCAAGCATCAAGACAGTGGTTCCTAAAGTTTAGCTCCACTCTCTTGGCTCTTGGTTTTAGACCATCTCATTCCGATCATACATTGTTTATCAGTCACAAAGATGGAAAATATGTTGCTGTTCTTGTGTACGTTGATGACATTGTTATCGCAAGCAATGATGATGCTAGCGTCACTCAACTTAAAGCTGATCTTCAGAAGTCTTTTAAGTTGCGTGATCTTGGACCTTTGAGATATTTCTTGGGTCTTGAAATAGCTAGATCCAAAGAAGGTATCTCTATTTGTCAACACAAATATGCTCTGGCTCTGCTTGAAGAAACAGGTCTTCTCGCTTGTAAACCTTCTTCCATTCCGATGGATCCAAGTATCAAGCTTGTTCAAGATAGTCCTGAACCTGTTCTTCCTGATCCGACTGTGTATCGACGTTTAGTTGGCAAGATGATGTATTTGACTATAACGAGACCCGACATCACTTTTGCGGTTAATCGGTTATGTCAATTTGCATCTGCTCCGAAACAATCTCATTTGCAAGCAGCCTACAAGGTTCTTCATTATCTCAAAGGCACGCTTGGCAAAGGGATTTTCTATTCTGTGCATTCTGATCTGCTTTTGAAATGCTTCACGGATGCAGACTGGTCTTCTTGTGCTGATACACGTCGTTCTACATCCGGATTTTGTATGTTTCTTGGTCCTTCCCTCATCTCTTGGAAGTCAAGAAAACAAGATACCGTTTCTCATTCCTCTGC
Organism: Raphanus sativus; assembly: GCF_000801105.2. Taxonomy (NCBI): domain Eukaryota; kingdom Viridiplantae; phylum Streptophyta; class Magnoliopsida; order Brassicales; family Brassicaceae; genus Raphanus; species Raphanus sativus. Next base: position 20,690,730 of record NC_079517.1, on the reverse strand, counting down.
AGAGTCTGAGTACCGTGCTATGGAGTTTGCTGTTCGTGAAGTAGCTTGGCTGGTTAAGCTTCTTCAAGAATTTCTTTCTCCTCAAGACAAGCCTGTTGCGTTCTTTTGTGATTCTACAGCGGCCATACACATTGCCAATAATGCTGTGTTTCACGAACGCACCAAACACTTGGAAAATGATTGCCACATTGTACGAGAGAAGATCATCAAAGGGCTTATCAAGACACTTCATGTTCGCACGGATAATCAACTTGCGGATATATTCACTAAGCCTCTGTATCCTGCTCTGTTTCTTACTCATGTTGGCAAGATGTCATTGTCCAATATATACATGCCATCTTGAGGAGGGGTATTAGATTAAATAATATTGTATAGTCCGGTTTATACTAAACCGAGTCTATTAGCTTTGGTTATGATCGAGTGTGATCAAACCATCCTTCTTCTTTATCGTTTATAAGGTAGTTTGTAACTTCCTTTTTCAGTCAACTCAATAACAAACTTTCTTTTCTATTAGTGGGGATTCCTAAGTAAAATCCCCAAATTATTTGAAAACTTCCTTAAAAACTTTATATTGCAGTGAATGTGGCAACTCAAACCTACAAAAGCCATACTTGAAAAAAAACTTCTTACATTCATTTAAAAGTGGCATGAGCTCTCATCACATGAATCATTCATGGTAGACGACTCTAGGTAATAAACTTGCTAGTTTGATGTTGGAGTTAGAAGTGTCTAAGGGTTACCATTTTAATGTAGAGGATGCAAGATATCGCACAAAATTCTAAAATAGGTTAAGATCTATTGATGTCTACACCTCTACTTGTTCTCCATCCTCTTTTCCTCAACTTTTGAACTCGGTGTCCTTACTTCTTGTTCTTCTCGCACCAGACACACAACTGTTCTATTATTAATTCCCCTTCTTCATCATCTTTCTTTCCTGATTTTCTTTTTGATGATGATGTGATGAAAAAGGAGGTAAAGCTTATCATTGTCTGTGCTCATAGTGCTTCTGATATCATTATTTCCTTTTTCTCCCCTCATCTTTCATGTTGACAATGTCCAGAGCAGTCACTTTGTTTTGGACCACTTGCTCACTTTTTCTGATCAATTATTATATTGCATCAAAAACAAGTAAGAAGCAGCATCAATCATTTCTTATTTGAACCTTTTGCATATATCTGCACAAATGAAACTGAAAAAAAATGCATGAAGGTGAAATAGAAGTGAGGTTCAAAGCGGGGAGTAACTAGAGATTGGGTAGCCATTCATGATCAACAATATTGGTAAAAAATAAGTTTTGAATGTAATTTTGTTTCCCTTGTCTAATGTCCATAAAATAAACTTTAGGCTAACGTCAAATTTTTAAACCGACCCGGACAGTAAACCGGTTACTCTCTCTATCACATGCTAAATAGGTCGACCATGGTTGAACCACGTGTCAGTATGAAAATTTTAATCAAACCTTTAGTTTTTTGAATTTTTACCGGTTCAATTGATGTTGGTTCACGGGTTAATGTTGGTTTTGTGTTTTTACTGTGTTTTACGGAAGTTTTAATTAACAGGTTCTTTTATTAAATCCAAACCAGATTATTTACAATTCACATGGTTTATCAACTCGACCGCAGATCCTAGTCGGGAATGAAAACACTGGTTATAGTCAATCAATATAACCATTCAAAATTAAAATATTGACAACATCATCTTTCAAAACTTAATTTGAGCCATAAGCTCTTTAAACTTGAGTAAACTCATCATAAGCTATTTAAAATTTAATAAACTCATCAATAATTAAAAAAAATCTCAATAACATTTTTCTAAAATCCATAATCATTAATTTTTGAACAAATAGTGAGATATTAAGTTACAAATTATAAGAACTTTGAGCAATCTTATTGGTTAGAACTCCTTAAATGCAAAATATTAATTTTTAATAAAATTAGTTCACTGATTATAATTTATTTGGAGGTGCTCTTCGGAGAATCGACTCGTCTGACCATCACTTGATCTTAGTTTAGATGATTAAGTGGCAAAAACAAAAGATTAAAACTTATTTTTCTTTCTAAGTCTCAGCCAATAAAAGACAATCAAATGGACCATGAGTTTCTAATAAATTTCTTCAAATCTATTAGTTAACAACCTTTGATCACTCTATCACTTCTCTTTTAATTTTTTTCTTTAGTTTTAATTGTAAGAAACGGAGACTAACTCCATATGCCCCTCCCACTTTTTAAAAATTCTCTTATCTCCTCTCATTAAAATATCATTTAGTATTTATTTTTTTAAAATAGAAAATGTGGGTCCAAGGTGGACAAAGACTCCGACACCCTTAACAAATTACAATATTCACAAACCCAACTTCTAATTTATCCACCCACCCAAAACAAATCGGATCGAAACCGATTATCTCCCCCAAACCCCGTCTCTCTTCTCTCTTTTGTAAAGTACAGAAAAAAATGGAAGAGGGAAACGCAGAGTACCGCTGCTTGGAGAGCTTGAGATGGCCGGCCTTGATCGACGAGCCTCCGAGATGGGGAGAGGAAATCATCCCTGGCGGTTGTAGGCTTTTCGAGAACGAAAGTCTTATTGGAGTCGATGTCCATCATCTCCGTCTCGGAATCAGCTTTCCTGGCGTAATGCATATGTGAGAAAATCAGGGGAGAATCCAAGAGAGGAGTGATGATGAAGAAGATGATGTTCTTTCGCCCTTTCAACCTCCCGATGGAATTGAATCGAAGAATTTCTCAATGGAATTGTTGATTGAACTATTTAGAAAGATGAGGAGAAGACTATAGCCGTAATCTTGTGGGGAGAGCGGTGAACACCTAATCCTAAACCTTTAGGGACGCACACACTCCACTCCGCGGCTGCTTCAATTCCTTGATCCTCCTTTAATTCCCTCGGCATCGGTCTCGATCTTCTAAGGTTCAAATCTTCTTTCTTTTGCTTATCTATTTCAAAAATCAGAAAAGCAAATATCTAGTTATTTGATTGTTTATAAATATTGTTAATATATAATTATAATAGTTTTATCATTGTATCAAATATCTAGTTATCTTATTAATATATCATGTTTTAATAATATTGTGTTGTCTTAATAAAATAGAAGTTATGTCAGTAGTATCAGTAAATTTAGAAAATATTTTCTGTAACAAAATAAACAAAATACTATATGTTAAATATGATAAAATATATTAAAATTTATATGAAACTATATATATATTATTTCATAAAATTTTAAAATTATTAATTAGTTCAGTAATAAATAATTGAATATTTAAACTAATTGATGATTGAAATACAACAAAATCATTTATTCTACTATTTTATTGTTTATATATATTTTTAAGTAGAAAATTTAAGATGAATATATTTATAAATTGTTTGTATTTTTGTAGAAAAATAGAAATAAAATTGTAAGAAAAAATATGATGAAGAAAAATGTATTATTGGAAGAAAAATTGGTTACATAAAAAAAACAAATAAAAAATAATAATAATAAAGGGATCCATTGAAATGTGGACAAGGAAGAAATAAAATGGAGCCCACAGGTAAATAAATAAAAAAAGAAAGAAGAGAAAAGAAGGAATAATAAACATAAATTAAAAAAGAAGAAGGATAGTATGGTATTTGCTATGGTAGTGGGGTCTACGAAGGGGTAATAAGAAAAAGGAAGGGATAAGAAGAATGGTTTTTTTCCCAGAAGGATATATGGAGTTAGTCTCCGTAAGAAACTTATTACATCTTATTGTTTTTGGAGGTGTTCTTAATAATTTAATATCTCACTATCCCATCAAAAATAAAGTTTCATTCACGAGTAGCAAGCTTCCAATTCCAAGGAGAAAAACAAAACATTAGTAAGTTGGACGTTAAACGACGACCATAAAGACTTCATCGAAACTTACTGTATGTCTTTTGTTTGTTTGTTTTGCTTGACCTCAAAGTCAGTCAACGACTGACTCGTATACTCACTCACCACCAATTAACCGAACTTATCTTATTCTTCCCCATTCTCAGTCTCTCTCAAATAATTCTCATTTTTCAAATCCGATGATTTCTCACGCTATGTTAGTTCTATTCATTCTCTTTTCCTCCGCCTTACTAGGACAAGGAGCAGCGGCGGCGGCGGCGTACGTTCCCGTGGATCTCTTTCTCTTCAACTGCGGCGCAAACTCCGACGTCACCGACAGTGGCCGGAATTGGACAGCGGAGAATCGGAAAACTCTGCCGTCGAACTCAGCCGACGCGTCTTTCTCTTCAGATGCATCGTTCCAAGAATCTGGGGTTCCTCTGGTTCCATACAAAACGGCTCGAATTTTCCGATCTGATTTCACTTACAGTTTCCCAGTCTCTCCCGGCTGGAAATTTCTCCGGTTATACTTTTACCCGACCCGTTATGAATCCGGTTTCGACGCCGTCAGTTCCTTCTTCTCCGTCAACGTCAACGGTTTCACTCTCTTGAACAACTTCAGCGCTGATTTAACGGTTAAAGCTTCCAAACCGGAATCAAAATCTTTAATCAAGGAGTTTATCGTTCCGGTTCACCAGACGCTGCTAAATCTCACCTTCACGCCGTCTAATAAGTCAACGTTAGCTTTTGTCAACGGAATCGAGATTGTGTCCATGCCTGATCGGTTTTACTCAAAGGGAGGATTTGACGACGTCATAACTAACGTTGGTAGGGACGTTGACTTCCCTATAGACAACACGACGGCTTTCGAGACCGTTTACCGGTTAAACGTTGGAGGACAAGAGGTCGACGACGACGGTGACACCACGGGTATGTTACGACGATGGCTTTCCGATGATGAGTTCATACTTAGTGAGAATTCAGGAATCAAACCGGAGGTGAAGGGTGTCACTATAAACTACACGGAGAAAACTCCGGCTTACGTTGCGCCGGATGACGTGTACAAGACGTCTCGTTCGATGGGGAACATCGACAACCCTGAACTCAACTTGAATTTCAACTTGACGTGGCTCTTCACAGTCGATTCCGGGTTTTACTACCTCGTTAGGCTTCATTTCTGTGAGACTCTACCGGATTTGACCGCACGGGGGCAACGGATCTTCTCTATCTTCATCGATCAGCAGATGGCCAAACCTGAAACCGACGTGTTTTACTTGAGTGGTGGTTCTCGGAAACCGGTGTATCTAGATTTCAGTTTATTTATCGGTAACGAAATTGGGCAGAGACGTGATCTACAACTTGACTTGCATCCTCTTAAAGAAGTTGATCCAAGGTATTATGATGTTATTCTGAATGGTGTAGAGATTATCAAGCTTAATGACTCTGGTGGTATTCTCGCTGGTCCAAATCCTAGTCCTACTACATCAAGTCCCACGCCAAACTCTGTTACGCAGGATGTAAGAAATGGCAAAGGCATGTCACATGTTTTGGTAATAACACTTGGAGTTGTTGGTTCCGCCGTTGTGCTAGCAATGTTTCTAGTTGTTGTTGTTCTTATCATAAAAAGGAGAAAGAATAAGAAGAAGAAGACAAATGAGTTGAACGTGGATACCAAGAGTAAGCCTAAGGACTCGTGGACTCATCTTCCCCTTGTTACCGGGTCCTCGCATACCAGATCAGCCACATCTCTCCCATCAGATCTCTGCCGTAGATTCACAATCGAGGAAATCAAATCCGCCACAAACGATTTCGAGAAAGAGTTAATCGTTGGAGTAGGCGGGTTCGGTCCTGTTTACAAAGGACGAATCGATGGTGGAACCACGCTTGTGGCTGTTAAACGGTTAGAAATATCATCGAACCAAGGCGCTAAAGAGTTCGAGACAGAGCTTGAGATGCTCACAATGCTCCGTCACATACATCTTGTTTCCTTAATCGGATATTGCGAAGATGAGAACGAGATGGTTCTTGTCTACGAGTATATGCCACATGGCACACTTAGAGACCATCTCTACAAGAGAAACAAGGCTTTTGATCCTCCGTTATCGTGGACACGGAGGTTAGAGATATGCATCGGAGCGGCTCGTGGAATACAGTATCTTCATACAGGCGCGAAGCACATGATCATACATAGAGACATCAAAACGACAAACATACTTCTTGATGAGAACTACATAGCTAAAGTCTCCGACTTTGGGTTATCAAAAGTGGGGCCTACTAGTGCCTCTCAAACGCACGTCTCGACCGTAGTTAAAGGTTCGTTTGGTTACTTGGACCCTGAGTACTACCGCCGTCAAGTTTTGACGGAAAAATCTGACGTGTACTCCTTTGGAGTTGTTCTGTTCGAAGTTCTATGTTGTAGACCGGTGAAACTCGAAAATGTCCCACGAGAAGAAGCAGATTTGGTCCGATGGGTGAAGTCAAATTACAAAAACGGGACCGTTGATCAGATCGTTGACGCAGATCTGACGGCTGATATTACTCATGTATCACTGGAGAAGTTCTGTGAGATCGCCGTGAGATGTGTTCAAGATCGTGGTATCGAACGGCCACCGATGAATGACGTCGTCTGGGCGCTTGAGTTTGCGCTTCAGCTTCACGAAACTGCTACGGCTAAGAATGGCGTGGACTCTCTGGATCTGCCGACACGTGGCGAGGTAGGTACGACGACTGAAGGAGAAGATGACTTGTTTAGTAGGACTACAGGACACGTGTCGAAATCTACCATGACGACCAACGATGATGAGAAGAGCGGATCGAGTTGGGGAGTATTTTCGGAGATCAAAGAACCTAAAGCACGGTAGATTGTTTAATATGTTGTATCATGTACGTAATTGTTTGAACAAAACAGTATAATTTAAGTTTTTCTCTTAACTATATTTATGTTTTCTTATCAATTATTCACGTACTGGTATTATGGCCATCATGCTTTTGCATGACCAGAATCATTGTTAAAATTATTCATACTAAAAAAAATAATTGTTCAAAGTGTATCATTAAAATTTAATTTAAAAGAACAAAAATGTAAATCTTGATTCCCTAAGTGCTGAAAGATTCAGACGGTCTCAATAATTTATTTCAGCATAGTTTTGATAAACTCTACCGGTCTAGTTGTTACCCACAAAAACTTATAAGTGGAGCTAGCTTTTCATCAGGTGGTTTTCACTTCTAACATGTAACTATGTAAGAGATTCAAGCGTCTTGACAAAAGCAGTTTCTTTCTTTATTTTACTATTGTTGGCTTTTGTCCTAGTTAATTTCTAATTGTAAATCTGTGAATAAAATAAATATAATAAAAATTTACAGATTTTATAATGCTCGGAAATATGTAAAAGTACCAGATGAAAACATGTGTTTTAATATTATCGAGGGCTGGGTTGCGGGTCGAATCCCGCTCCGTAACCTGCGGGTTTCAATTATTTTTTTTCAAAAACTCCGAATGGCACAATCCGCAAGCAGATATATTTATATCCGCACTTTCTCCGCTTAAATTTACGGGTAATCCGCGAGACCCGCGGATTATATACATATATATTTTAAAATACTTATTTAATTTATTTTTTTCTATAAATTTATAAAAAAAATTCCTGATTGACGGGTACCCACGATTCAAAAACCACCAACCCACACTCGTCCCGCATAACATATTCATAACCCAAATCCACATCCGGGAATCGACCGGACGGGTCAAACGGGCGAGACCCGCGTGCCAAATACTCAAATTCCCAGGCCTACTATTATCCGAGATTAATGAGTTTGTTCCATATATAATAGAGATCTGATATAAAAAGTTTTTCAAACGTGAAACAGAAGATAAATATTAAAACATACTCAAATGCACAAAAATAACATGAATATAAGAAGGTCATGTACATCAAAATAATGTAAAAATAATATTATTTGATGAAGCATGTTCATTTTTTTTGCACTCCCGACAATAACAATAATATGCATGTTTAAAAAAGACTGATAAACAATCATGAATCTTTACACCAAAAACAAAACAATCATGGATCTTAAAATGTAAAATCATTTAAAACTTTAGCAAAGAAAAATGAATAAAAAAGGTGTTACCTTCTATGGTTGTATCCCCTAAACGTTGACCAAGTAACACATTCGAAGGATGACTGAGAACAATTAGCAGAATATTATTAAATGAAAGGAATGTTAAACATTTGATTGCCGTTAAACCTTGAAAATTGGACCTCTTTGGTGGTATTTTTATCCAGAGTTTTTGTTTTTGCTAAATGGTTTCTTTCTTTTATAAAAGCAAAAAAGTTAGAATTAGTGGGAAGTTATTTAGACGTAATGGAAATGATTTTGCTAAATAAATATAAAAGAAATGGGTTTTTATTAATTTTATTTTAAAACTGTAAATGACACATGTCATACACAGAACTGGCAACTGACTTCTCTTAAAATTTAATAACTTCTTTCAGCATAGTTTTGGTAAACTTTACCGGTTTATTTGTACCCACAAAAACTTATAAATGGAGCTAGTTTTTCATCAAATGGTTTTCACTTCTAACATGTAACTATGTAAGATTCAAGCGCCTTGAGGAAAATAGTTTCTTTCTTTATTTTACTATTGTTGGCTTTTGTCCCAGTCAACTTCTAATTGTAAATCTGTGTATAAAAAAAAATATAATAAAAATTTGTAGATTTTATATTGGTGGAAATATGTAAAAGTACCAGATGAAAACATGTGCTTTAGTATTATCTAGGGCTAGGTTGCGGGTCGAACCCTCCCTGCATGACCTGCAACCCGTGGGTTTCAATTTCTTTTTCAAAAACTCCGAACAGCACAATCCGCAAGCAGATATATTTATACCCGCACCTGCCTCGCTTAATTTTGCGGGTAGCCCGATGGTTATATATATTTTAAAAATAAATATTTAATTTATCTTTTCTAAAAATTATATAAAATATATAATTATAACTAAAATTTAATATATTTTTTAAAAAATTATTATTTTTAAAATTGTGTATTTTCTTAAATATACCTTTTTATAAAAAATTAATTTTTTTTTGCGGATTGGCGAGTACCTGCGATTCAAAATCCACCAACCCGCACCTGCCCCCCATAAAATATTCATAACCCGAATTAGCACATGCGAATCAAAATTTGAAAATGGTTCGCCTCGCATCCGCCTCGGACGGATCAAACGGGGCGGGACCCGCGAGCTAAGACTCAAATTCCCAGGTCTAGTATTATCCGAGATTAATGGGTTCATTCCATATTTGATAGAGATTTGAAGAGAATCTTATATAAAGTTTTTTCGGACGTGAATTCACAGATGATAAATATTAGAAAAAACTCAAATGCACAAAAACAACATGAATATAAAAATGTCATGTACATCAAAATCATGTAAAAATAATATTATTTGATGAAGCATATTCATTTTTTTGCACTCTCGACAATAACAATAATATGCATGTTTAACAAAGACTGATAAACAATCATGAATCTTTACACCAAAAACAAAACAATCATGGATCTTAAAATGTAAAACCATTTAAAACTTTTGCAAAGAAAAATGAATAAAAAAAAGTTATTACCTTATATGGTTGAATCCCCTAAACGTTGACCAAATAACACATTTGAAGGATGACCCAGAATAATTGGCAGAATATTATTAAGTGAAAGGAATGTTAAACATTTGATTGCCGTTAAACCTTGAAAAATCAGCACCTCTTTGGTGGTATTTGTATCCAGAGTTTTATTTTTTATTTTTTGCTAAATGGTTTCTTTCTTTTATAGAAGCAAAAGAAGTTGGAAATGATTTAGGCGTTATGGAAATGATTTTACTAAATAAATATAAAAGAAATAGGTTTTTATTAATTTTATTTTAAAACTGTAAATGACACATGCGATACACAGAATTGCCAACTGACTTCTCTTAAAATTTAATTTAAGAGAACAAAAATATAAATCTTGATTCCCTAAGTGCTGAAATCTTCAGACTGTCTCAATAATCTCTTTGAGCACAGTTTTGATAAACTCTACCGGTCTAGTTTTTTTTCTCTACCGGTCTGGTTATTACCCACAAAAACTTATAAGCTGAGCTAGCTTTTTATCAAGTGGTTTTCACTTCTAACATGTAACTATGTAAGATTCAAGCGCTTAAAGTAGTTTTTTTCTTCATTTTACTATTGTTGGCTTTTGTCTCAGGCAACTTCTAATTGTAAATCTGTGTATAAAAATAATTATAATAACAATTTACAGATTTTATAATGGTCGGAAATATGTAAAAGTACCAGATGAAAACATGTACTTTAGTATTATCCGAGATTAATGGGTTCGTTCCATATTTGACAGAGATCTGAAGAGAATCTTATATAAAATTTTCAGACGTGAAACATAAGATAAATATTAAAACATACTTAAATGCTCAAAAACAACATGAATATAAGAATGTCATTTACATCAAATTTATGTAAAAATAATATTATTTGATGAAGCATATTCATTTTTTTGCGCTCTCGGCAATAACAATAATATGCATGTTTAACAAAGACTGATAAACAATCATGAATCTTTACACATAAAAAGAATTCACATATTCGAAGGATGACCGAGAACAATCAGCAGAATATAACTAAATGAAAGGAAGGTTAAACATTTGATTGCCGTTAAACCTTGAAAAATTGGTATCTCCTTGTTGGTATTTTAATCCAGATTTTTTTTTATGTTTTGCTAAATCGTTTTGTTCTTTTATAGAAGCAAAATAAGTTAGAATTAGTGGGAAGTTATTTTGCTAAATAAATATAAAAGAAACAGGTTTCTATTAATTTATTTTAAAACTGTAAATGACACATGTCACACACAGAACTGCCAACTGACTTCTATTTTATAATATAAAAGATTAGTCCACTAATGTACTGTATTTAACAAGTTACTACGTGGCTTCCTACAATTTTGCGGATATAAATATTGTATGGAATTTATATATTTATATTTATTGTTAAACTTAAAATTTTAAATATTTGAAAAATAAAAGTCTTGGTATTATATATTTTTAGAAGAATTTCAAAATACAGTTATAATTACAAAAGTGTTTTGATGACATAAATTAATATTAATAAAATCCTAGGATTACTGAACAAAAAAACAATTTCTATTTTATGCATTATCTTGTCTACCATTTTATTTTATTTCGATGCAAATTTGTTACAAATCTTTCATAATTTTGTCAAATCACAAATCACTTTCTCACACATTTTTAGTTAGTGTTTAAAATAAAACTCATAATTTGTTAAACAAACAGTTTTGTCCTTCATTTTCTTTTATCATCACTCTATACCATCTTATCAGACACTTATTCCTTTAAGAAATATTTTTTTCATATTTTTTTTTAAAAAATTACTTTAATACATCATATTTAAATTAAATCTGATTAAATAACTATATATCAGAAAATACTATCAATATATTCAAAATAACGTGTTATCATTGTTTTAGACATATATAATTAATATTAACGTGAGATTTAATAGTTTTATAACATCAAAATAACATGTTTCTATTTTTTATTTTTGAAACTTTTGTTATCATACATTGTAAAAATTTGTTATACCGTAAAAATACACATCGTTATTAATTTTCATTTACATTCAATTTAACTTATATTTTCTATATTCGACCTTATCAGTTTTAGAACTTATAATTTATATTGATTTTCTTTAGTCTATTTATCTTCATGTTGTAAAAGCACACAAAACAAATTAATCCACTTTATAGTGATACGTAAAACACATGTATTTCAACAAACAAATGAAAAAAATTTAGTAATTAAAATATAAAATAATTAAAAATACAATAATCAAGTTATATTATTGTTCACTCGTGTTTTAAGTCTTATTTATCTTTTCCTACTTAAAATAATATAAACTATATGAATAGAGTATTAACTCTACTCTCGTATTAGTATAATGTTTCTAAATAATAAACACTTTTGATTAATATTATTTTAAAACAATTTACCATTTAATTTTATTATAATCAAAGCTATATGAATTATATTAATAGGAGTATTAACTCTAGTCTCGTATTAGTATAATGTTCTGGTTTTTCTATTTATATTATAATAGTCATTTTTATTTATTAATATTATTTTAAAAGACTTACCATATATTTTATGTTTTAAATATATAACTACTTGAATCATTTCCGAAAGTAATAAGATAACTATACCATCAAAATTTGTCAATAAAATGATTAATTTTTTAAAAGTTGTTACTTGATTATTTTGCATTCATTGGACATATTTTTAGAAAAATATATATAGAGAGTGAGTATAAATATTATTAGGTTCAAGTTGATTAGTTTAATGCAACCTAAGATTTATTGTATTCATTATTAATAAACTATCTAATAAAATGTGTTTAAAATCGTTGATATAATTATTTCTATAATATCATATGTATATTATAAATATCTATAATGTTCCGTTTTTTCAATTTATATTATAATAGAAAATGTTTATTTATTAATATTATTTTAAATCACTTACCATATATTTTAATGTTTTTAAATATACATACTTGAATCATTTCTGAAAGTAATAAGTTAACTATACCATCAACATTTGTCATTGAAAAATGATTTTTTTTTAAATTGTATACTTGACTTTTTTGCACTCATTGGACATAATTTTAGAAAACTATATATAGAGAGTGGTATAATTATTATTAGGTTTAAGCTAATTAGTTTTATGCAACATAAGATTTATTATATTCACTATTAATAAAATATGTTTAAAATCGTTTATATAATTATTTCTATAATATCATATGTATTTATATGTATATATTCTAAATATCTATAATGTAATCTATTATATTTAATTGTTTCCATAAACAAATTATGTTAATTTATCTATATTTAAGATGTTTAATTGATTATTTGGTAATATAGATTAGGTTAGGTAACTCTAAGATTAGTTTTCTTTTAAAAAATAATTAAATAAATAAAAATTAAAATACCAACAACCAATCAAATTAACGGGGATGTATTGAATCTGAAATTTGAAGTGATTTGATTTTTAATGAGTTTTTAGATGATTGCAGGAGAATTGGAGAATTTGATGTGATTTTTGTTAAAACGCTTTAGAATCTCATCTAAAACAGTGGGATCTGTATTTTTATTTTTATAACTAAGGAATTCCCTTCAAACACTCTAAAAACACTTAAAAACTCTAAAATCTCTAACTTAAATTTTGTTCAATAACAGTTGATTTCAGAGTGTTTTATAAAATGTCAAGTTCAATAATACTGGATTTTAAAGTATTTTTTTAAATCCATGTTTAAATAACAGTGGATTTGTCATTTTAATACAAATCACTTTAAACCCTTAGTTGAATACATCCCCCTAAGATAATTAATTCTAAATTTCACATATGCATAACACATAAATAAAACCTAATTAAATGTCTTCTCAATTAATATATACGAGGATGGGGATGATGATACAGGTCAAACATAACTAAAACCACTAAAATAAATGAACCATATTAACAGAATTTATAAGGAAACACCAAAGTTACTAAAGTAAAAAATAATAAACTCTTAAATTAACATTTGATTTTAATAAGCTTTTAGATGATTTTAAGTGAGCAGAAAATTTCTTTTTTTTTGCCAAAATAAAGGGTTAAATTCGGGTCTATTAAAGACAAAGATCTAACCCCCGGATGGAGGTACAGCTCACGGATAAACTTTCTCCTGGACATTCAAATGAGCCGAAAGTAATAGCCCATATCCGTGTGGCCGGTGAGGTTTGAACTCGGGTTCGACGTATTGGGTTTTTAGTTCTCTCAAGCGTTACTAGTCCATCACCACCGGTTGAACAGAAAATTTCTATGGTTTTGGTTAAACTAATTTAAAATTATTAGAGCACCCACAACAACAAATCTTTAACAAAAATCTTTAACAACAAATTATTATAATAATATGTGGGGTCCAAATATTTTAGAATTTGTGCGACAATTGCCTCTTGAAATCCCAATTTATGGATTTCTTTTCTAACAGTCTCTTCACTATGTGCAGGCTCCACCGCTGTGTGGGAACCCGCGATTGGCCAATTTTTTTTTTTAAGTTTGGACAAAAAAATAATAAAATATTCCAAAAGTTGTTGTTATGATTTTGTTGTTGTGGGTGCTCTTAAATCTGAATTATTTTCTCTGACCAATAAATTCCACCAAAAACACTATAAAATGACTAGAAGAATCATATATTTCACAACTACAATAATAGTGGTTGTCAACGTAGTTTATCAAACGACATGTTTAATATTACTGAATCTAAATAATAAGATTGGGAATCAAAAGCCCATTTTCTCCATTTTCGTTTTGGTTTTATTATTTTAATTGGTTTATTTGTAAACAAAATTTTAAATATATATATATATTTTTAAAGTGAGGATTAAATTGAGTTTTTAACAATTATTTTCTTAATGGGACAGAGCTAGGCTGATAGCAATCCCACTAGGGAAAACATTGGATTTTTTGGGTTTATATTTCCAATTTTCCCATAAAAGTATTGGTGATATCATGATTCACATGCATTGATTCGAGTTGTCGGATTTCAAACTATTTACCAAGATAGAGACTCCTATTAAAAACACTAGGTATTTATCCGTGCTTCGCAGCGGGATTTTATTTTACTTTTTAATCAAATAATTTAGTTTTATTAATTTAATTTAATGTAATTTATGTTGTGAAACTATAAAATAACATTCCACTTGTATTTAAAAAGTTTTTATTAATTTTCAAATAAATAAATAAATATTTTATTTTTGTTTACGTTTCATTAGTTCAAAATTTTGGTTGTACAATAGTTTATCAATTATGATTTCATACTTTTAATTTTAAAATAACAGATATTGGTTGAAATGCTAAATTTTGATTCAGAGAAGGTTTTTATTTTATTTATACAGTTTTTAGCTTTGTTAACAACGATAAATCCGTTAAATTATTCTATAGTCTCTTAAATATTTTTTTATTATATAAAATTCTTAAAGATTTTTCACTATTTATGTTTTACTATGTTGTATAAATTGTTTCCACTTCTATATTCTATTCAGTTTCTTCACAAATTTTCTATAATAATTTTTGTCTCACTTTTGATTTTTTTTTTAGTTGAAGTTTTTGTTTTGTATTTTTTATTAGTTAAGGTTCCAAAAAGAAATAGTGTAATTTTATTAATTAAAAGATCTATTTTAATGAAAAAGACTATTTTTGTTTAACTAAAAAACTCAGGATTAACTAAACATAATTTAATTAAAAGTTGAAAAAAACTTATAAAAAGGTTTTTATTTTATATTTCGCCTAAGGTCGTTAAATTTTTTAAGACGGCACTGTTTGAGAGGACCAATAGCTTACCTTCAAAAATAAGAAGTTCTTGATGATCAGCTTGGTGCGTGTCAACACCGGATATACAAATACAATTGCAGGCACCCCAGCTAACCAAATTAAATTGTATGGTTTTGAAAGCTACACGTTTGGTTTTGGCTTTAAAAGTATTGCAAGAAAACTTGAACCACTACGAGTATTATATCCTCTAAACCATAGAACAAGAGTCAAAAAAAGGTTTCAGCTCGAGAAAGTACGTGATTTCAAAAACCTGTAAGTTCATCAAGGAAGAAAAATCTGGAAAACAACAATCTGAAAAATAAACAATTTAAGACATGTTAGATTAACAAAATCTGAGAACAAGCAATTTGAAACTCGAGAGGAACAAAACCGATAACCACAGTCTGAGAGCAACAACAGTGGCTGGAATATACTGGTGTGTAAAGAGAGGGAACTTGCTTCGGACCAAAAGTTATAATTTGTCTCGACAGCAGTGTCTGGGAGAACTCTCTCACTACCCTCCAACACGGTTTCACTTCAGTCCATCTACAGAACTTCATAGATCAAATCCAAGTTATAATAACAACGCGGATGCAGCTAAAAATATACAAACATTTTGTTTCATTTTCATGTTATCATATTGTTCTTCACTCATGATTGGGTTTCCATAGACATAAGACACTGAAGCTTCAAGGAATCTTTGTTCATTGGAACCTGAAAGAGATCAGAAATCATGAATTCTCGGTAACCAAATGGAGAAAGAAGAAGCTACAATTTCATCACTTAGCATGAAAAAATCTCCAAAAAAAGTCCAGCTGGTCACTCTTATCTAATTCAAGCGGAAGCTGAGTCATAATGAAATATAATGAAAGCAGTAGCAGAGATCAATTCCAGAAAAACTCCTAATTTCTTTATACACAGAAGTTAATTAAACATTACTAGATAAATATAACGCATCTTCGATTTTACTTTGAGGCAAAATCTGCGCCATATGAACGGAACCGTATATGAAATCTCTCTTGGATCAGGACTTGATGCTCCTCCTCTATCAAACCAACACCATCCATAGACGCAACCAGATCACATCTGACATTATTTTAAAATCACCATTATTTTTAAGAAACTGACATGGCTGCAGCTGCCATACAGAGAACAGAGACGAACAGACCTATCCCCATTCTTTGTATCTCAGTGAATCCTTTGTCTACTCCAATGAACCGTCAAGCTAAAGGGACGAGGAACATGTCGTAGAGTGGAACCCAGATGATGACGCTAGCTGTGTCAAACGTCCCGAGCGCTGCTGGAGGAAGCTGGAAAGATCCTATTTTGCAGTCCATGGTCTGCCTTCTTGAACAAACATTGTGGACATTTGTGCGTATACGGCTGAGAAGATGATCCCAGAAGCCCATATTGGGAACATTCATATCAGATTCTTGAGTTCTTCGACTTGAGTAATTGTGCATAGTCTCCAGGAATTGGAAAAGTCTTCGGCTTTGGATTCTTCTTCTGAGTAGCTGCTTTATCAAGGTACCTGCGTCAGTATAGACACCCCATGTTAAGGCGAGGAAGGAAGTGTCGAAAGCAAAGCATACAGCTTCTTGTAACCGTTAGAAGGTGATAACAACAAAAAGAAGTAAGGCATTTACCTCTCGTTCGCCGGAAAGGCTTGTTAACTGAGAAGAGACTTGGGAAGCTTGAACTTTCGCAGGCCTCAGCCACCTAGCCGGAGAAGAGAGCGGTGGAGATCCCTGATTGGGTTTGAAGTTCTTTAGCGGTTGTCTTCTTCCCCATCCTCGCCGGAGAAAAGAGGGGTTTAGGGTTTGAAGTTCTTCAGCCTTTGATTTCTTGTTGTCTTCTTCCCAATCCACGTTCCATTTCAAACCAAAAGAGTTAGATAGATTGATTGATTTCAAAGAGAAAAAGTTATAGAGAGTTCGATCGACTTCAAAGCGAAAGAGTATGGGGAGATCGATCAAATCGTTCGCCGGAAGAGAGAGACCGAAAGGAGACAAACGAAGGAGACTTTAAAAGTGACGTGGAGAGACAAAATTTTATGATTGGTTCTCAAAGTTTTTTTATTTAATGACATGGCTCCTCCACATGATTCTAAAAATCTTAGGTGTCATGCAACGGGGAGAAGCTTGTGCTATTAGTGTGTTGATTCCTCAATCTGACCATGTGATAACCATCAATTGGCAAAAATCTGTGTGGAATGTACCAAAGATAAAACTACTTATCTGGAAAATTCTACATGAGGCTATCCCAACTGGTTCCAACTTAGAAAGACGGGGTGTACTAAGCAATACCACCTGCGTTTATTGTGGAGAGATAGAGACAACAGACCATTTGTTTCTCCATTGCACCTTTGCGACTTAGGTTTGGAATCTTGTTCCATTGAAGACATCATTCTGCTCTAATACCTGCACATCATTTATTTATGCCCTCGAAGCATCGGAGTAATAGATCTGCCTCCCACCAACTAGAGTTCCGGGAAACATCTTTTTCTGGGTCGTCTAGAACCTCTAGACAACACGTAACCAGCACCTGTTTGGATCACGACAGACATCATCCTCTTGTGTTGTTACGATACCCATCACAGGAGCACAAGAGTGGACGCTAACCCAATTAAGCTTGGAACCGGCGAGTAACAATAAAAGGATCAGGCTTTACCGTCAACTCCCTCAATTCCCATAGAGGCGGCCCTCTATAACACGAATGCGACATGGAACGCGATCTTCTCAGGACAGGAGGCTTCAACTATGATCGATAGGTCTGGATCCCAATATCAAACTCATGTGAACTATAGACCCCTTGTGGCTGAAGCTTTAGCGATCCGTGCAGCTTTCACACAAGCCATTCATCTTGGTATCACTAAAATCTTGCTTCAATCAGACTCCCTTGGCCTCATCAGTGCCATAGTTTCGATAAAAAAAACCCAAAGAATCTCCATGGACTTCTCTTGGATATCGAAACCATATCGTCTTCTTTCAGTTTCTGTGTTTTTTCCTTTATCCGTAGAGAACAAAATGAACCTGCTGATTGTTTGGCTAAGACTTCTTTATATAATGTACACACTTTCTGGGCCTAGACCTATTTCAATTTAACGAATTATTGTTGTTAAAAAAAAAGAGATTCCTATTAAATGTTGAAAAGATAAATCTAACGTTTCTTCCTCAACCATCAGTGGATATCAAATCCTATTTCATATAAAAAAACAAAGTCTTAAATAGCTCATTTAATGGGGTTTTCTATGTACATAATATTTAAATTCTTAAATTTTTATTATATCTAAATATTTTTGTTAATTTATTAAAGGTTTCTAATGGGATTGAATCTCAGACGAAGCAATTTTTACACCAAGAGGTTTGAGTTTCAATTCCCGGAGAATGCATATTATGCAGAAATTAGAGAAAAGTTTTAGAAGAAATTTTCAGCATGTCGCAAAGAAAAATTATACGTGAATCCTTATATATAGCAGATATAATGGTCGGCTATAATATTATCTATGTTATATTTCTCATAGTTTTTGATAGCATAATAAAGAACCGGACAAAAAAATTATTGGGAAGGATATACTAGAGTTATATTTGTATTTATCTTATGTCTTGTAGATAAGTCTAATGTCCTATATGTAAGGAGTCAAGGTTATCTTGTACGTGTATATAACAGAGCGTTAGCTCACCGTAATAGACAAGTCATTCAGTTTACAAATTCACATATACTTTACATGGTATCAGAGCAATAAAATCCTGAGATCATATCTGTTTTCTTTTCCGAAGTTCGGTTAGTCTGTGAATCATCGTTCTGAGAAGTTCTCAAAAGTATGGTGGACGGTGATGATTCTTCCGCAATCAAAAGTTCAACCACTGAGGTTGAACAGAGAAAAGCCGGTGCTGCAGGTCCGTATTCTCTGCATGCATCAGATAATCATGGTGCTCTAATAACGTCAGTGATGTTTACCGGTGAGAATTACAATGAGTGGTCTACAGAGTTGACAAACGCACTCAAGGCCAAGAGAAAGCTAGGGTTTATAGATGGAAGTATTTCTAAACCATCGATTGATGATGCTAACTTCGAGTTGTGGTCGTCTGTTAACTCGATGATAGTAGGTTGGATTAGGTCATCAATCGAAGCTCGTGTTAGATCTACGGTTACTTTTATATCTGATTCTCACAAGTTGTGGGACAACCTGAAGAAGCGTTTTTCAGTTGGAAACAAAGTTAGGGTTCATCATCTAAAGGAACAGTTGTCTTCCTGCAAACAAGATGGTCAATCTGTGATGGAATATTACGGTCGTCTAGCCAAGATGTGGGAAGAGCTTAATATGTATAAGCCGATCCCAGCGTGTAGTTGCAGTGCAGCAGTTGAATACGAGAAGGAGCGAGAAGAGGAGAAAGTGCATCAGTTCGTAATGGGCTTAGATGAAGCAAGATTCGGTGTTGTTTGTCAAGGGATCATTGCAAGTGATTCAGTGATAGATCTTGGTGATGCATATGCCAAGATAGTTCGAGAAGAACAGAGACTTAACTCCTCAAAAGAAAGAGAGACTCAACAGAATGCGGTTGGCTTTACTACCAAGAAAGAAACATCAGAGTCTACTAATGCAGTTCAAGGACGGCGTGCAATTCAGTGTTCACACTGTGGTAGAAGTGGACATGAGAAATCAAATTGCTGGCAATTAGTAGGGTTTCCTGATTGGTGGGAAGAAAGAGCAACCAACAGAGGAGATAACAGAGTTTCAAGAGGAGGTCGTGGTCGTGGTGGAGTTAGAAACACCGGTTCTCGTGCTAACAATGCTCAAGCCACAACGTCAAACTCTTCTTCGTTTCCAGTATTTACAGAAGAACAGATGAGAGCTCTTACTCAGTTGATTAATGAGAAGGCAAAGTCGTCGGACAAATTGACTGGTAAGCGTAGATACGGTGATCTTATTCTTGACACTGGAGCCTCGCATCATATGACAGGAGCCTTTTCTCTACTTACCAATGTCAAGAGTATTCCTCCGTGTCCAGTTGGGTTTGCAGACGGCAACAAAACCTATGCTACCCATATTGGAGTGTTTCCTTTATCTGACAAAATAACACTCCTTAATGTGTTATATGTTCCGAGACTTAACTGTTCTCTCATCTCGATGTCTAAGTTGTTACAACTTACAACAGACACACTGCTTTGCTCTTTTAACAGACACCATTTGTGTTTTACAGGATCGTTTCACGAGGACGGTGATTGGAGCAGGTGAAGAGCGAGATAGGGTTTACTTCTTTAAGGATGTCATGGCTGCAAGAGTTTCGGTTTCTGATACGGATGTTAGTTCAGAAGATCAGTTTCGGTGGCACCAAAGGCTAGGACATCCTGCGTTTTCAGTGTTATCTTCTTTAAAGTTGTGTTCTGTTTCAAATAAATCTGTTGCTCCAAGTCCTTGTGACACTTGTTTTCGAGCAAAACAGACTAGAGAGGTTTTTTATGATAGTTCTAATAAAACTACAGAGTGTTTTCAACTTATACACTGCGATGTTTGGGGTCCCTATCGCACAAAATCATCCTCTGGAGCTCGTTATTTTTTTACCATAGTTGATGACTACTCACGCTCAGTCTGGACTTACCTGTTGCTTGAAAAGTCGGAGGTCCGAACTGTTCTCCAGAACTTTATAACAATGGCAGCAAAACAATTTGATAAAGAAGTAAAGACAGTGAGAAGTGATAACGGTACGGAGTTCATGTGTCTCTCTAGTTATTTCAGAGAAAATGGAATCAAACCTCTTGTGTTGCTACACCGCAGCAAAATGGCCGCGTTGAAAGAAAGCATAGACATATACTAAATGTTGCAAGAGCGATTTTGTTCCAATCTAGTCTTCCAGTCAAGTTTTGGGGTGAAGCTATATTGACTGCATCTCATCTTATAAATAGAACTCCTTCGAAAGTTATCAATGGACGGTCTCCATACGAGTTGCTTTATGGAGAGGTACCGAGTTATGATCATCTCAAGGTATTTGGTTGTTTGTGTTACGTACATCTCAAGTTGAGAGACAAGAACAAGTTCAGTCCAAGGAGTGCTCTGATACCACATTAGATTCATGTTAATTATGGGCTTCCAACTTAAAACCAATTGGCAATTAGTGGATTGGCCCTAACCCTTTATATATTACTTAATTATTTCTCCAACTACCGATGTGGGACTTTATTCATCAACACTCTCCCTCACGCACATGCGTGGACAACTGTGGGAATACCATCCACGGAGTGGCCCAACATCGGGTGGCTCTTTTTAATTTAACTTTGATCCACAAAGATCGACTGCTCTGATACCATATTAGATTCGGGTTAATTATGGGCTTCCAACTTAAAACCAATTGGCAATTAGTGGATTGGCCCTAACCCTTTATATATTACTTAATTATTTCTCCAACTACCGATGTGGGACTTTATTCATCAACAAAAATATTTTTGGTAATTTATTATTGAGACTGCTATAACGCCATAGTTAAGTATTTAAAATTTGAATGGAAACATATTATAATATCAACTAGAGCATGACCCGCTCGCCCGAGCGGATGTATGTTCTAAGTTTTTTTTTTTATAAATATATATTATTTTTAATTGGTGATATATATTTTTAAGGTCTAGGACATATTTGGATATCTGGAAATTTTAGAATATCTAGATCCGTGATTATAATATTCGGATTTGGACTGTATTTCAAAAAAAAAAAAGTATTTGGATCCGGATATGTGCCTTGCACGTATCCATCTAGACATTATAATATCCGCAAGTATCTTGTTCCGGGTCGGGATCAGTAAAAATAATTTAAAAAATAAAAATATTTTTAAGTATAAAAAATCTATAAATGTTACATAAATTGTTTTTTAAATAATTTATGCATATGATATTATTAAAATTAAAAATATAATATTATAAAACTAATTTTATATATAAATATTAATATATCAAATATAATCATATATATAATGCCACTATTTTCTCTATTCTAAGAGCATCCATGTGTATCACTTATTAATATTGTGGGGCCCATATTCGTTTCGGTTTGATCTAATATTTTGGAGTTTGGTCTAATATATTTTAAAAATGCGGATCCGAATCTGAATATCTAGATTTAAAAATTAAGATATTCATATTCGATTTTGACGGATCCAAAATTTTACTATCCGCATTTGGATCCAAACACCTTAAATATCCTATTTCGTAGCGGATTTAGAGTGGATCTCGGATCGAATCCGAATCACGGATAATAAGTCCCAAGCCTATATATTTACGGATAATAAGTCACATGCCTATATATTTAACATAAATTTAGCACACAAAAGCCAAAATAATCAAAATATTTCAATTAAAAAAAGGTAAAATATCTGATATGCTCGCCTTAAATGATGATGAATAAGTTAATGCTAAAATCTAGCGAATATATGAAACAACTGGTTATTGGTCTACTTGGTTTGGCTTTGAATACTGTAAGGTTACGCTGTAAAAATTAATTAATAGGATGGTATAGCAAACACATGGTTTAGCGAAGTAAGGGGTTAGTGAATGCATAAAACTACTCTGTATAGATTAGTGGTATTCGATTGTAATTATGTTAAAATATCTGTATTATTTAATATATGAAAAATATTTAACATAATGGTTATAGACTTTTGCAAGAAAATATAAGAATGGTTATATAGACTTGCTAACAGTTTGTATGTCTTAGGTTGACCTATAATATCTCTGGTATATTAAAGCAAAATGGTTAGTTATGTTATGTTATAAAAATATATTACCATTAAACATATTCATAAACAAAAAAAGGAAGTTAAAAGTTAATATGATTGGAGTAATATGTGTGTATCATCGGAACAAATATACTGGTTACCACTAATTGAGGCAATATTATAGAAATATTATTAAATAATGATTTATTAAATCAGTGGTATAGGAATGTAAATATTAGAGAAAAGTTAGGGTTAATTCAATTTTGTACTTCAGTTTTAATAGTTTAGAAGATTAAGATAACACACATTTTTTACAGCTAGTTTCTGAAATTAAAAATATATTCTAATCCATTCAATCAAATTATTGGTGATGACTGACATGATTCACGTGTATTGGTTCTACAGTAGCATGATTCACGTGTATTGGTTCTACAGCTAGAACTTCTACTTGTCGGATCTCAGCTGTTGGTGTTGATATATGTTTAGCAAGATAGAGACTCCTATTCAATCTTTAGAAAAAATATAAAACAAGAGAGACTATCAATGGCGCTAAAAGTGATCAAGAACGTCCGAGTCAGCCCTGCTACCAAATCGTCCGAAGAATCTGTGAACTCCTTCAGTTTCCCTCTAACCTTCTTTGAGCTAGGCTGGATAAAATTCCATCCTAGTCAGCGAGTCATTTTCTACAGACTCACCGAGTCATCATCCGAGACATTCCATTCTCACATCCTCCCAAAGCTCAAGCTCTCTCTCTCCTTTGTCATCGGTTACTACCTCCCCCTAGCCGGCCGCCTCACTTGGAAGCCACAAGATCCAAAGCCGTCCATCATCGTTTCCAAGCATGACACGGTGTCTCTTACTGTCGCAGAGACCGACGCTGATTTCTCCTTTTTATCCAGCAATGGACTACGTCCTGCGGCCCTGTTTCATCCTTTGGTACCTGAGTTAGAAGTCTCTGATGACTCGGCGACCCTTCTTTCTATACAAATCACCTTGTTCCCGAACCAAGGATTCTGTGTCGGCATTGCATCGCACCACTCTGTCAACGACGGTACAACGTCAGCATTGTTTATTAAATCATGGGCTCATATTTGCAGATTGCAAGAGCATAGCAACGCCATGGATTTTCCTCTTCTTCCCAAGGATCTAACCCCGACTTTTGATCGTACGGTCATCAATATTCCATCCGGACTTGAGTCAAAACTGATTGAGTTTTTGTCATCTCTATCAAAAAGGACAGGGACGACTTTAAAACCCTGAAGCCACCACCCCTCGATGAGATAAGCTCCGAAGTTGTCCGTGCCACAATTGAGTTAACATCGGAGAACATAGAGAAACTCCGGCAACGAGTCAAGAACCAATCAGCTCGCTCTCCGCTCGAGCTTCACTTGTCAGCCTTTGTCATCGCCTATGCTTACTCATGGACGTCTGTAGTGAAACCGCGTGGAGGCAACCCGAACAGACCAGTACGATTTATTTATACAGCAGACTTTAGGTCTCGTTTAAACCCACCACTTCCTGCGACATACTTTGGGAGCTGTGTGTTTGCGATAGGTTGGCTCCAATACGAAGCGAGAACATTTTTGAAAGAAGATGGTTTTATTAAAGCAGTCGAGATTCTAAGTGAATCAGTAAAAAAATTAGGTTCGAAAGGGATAGAGTCACTCTTTGAGGACTATGTGCAGAGAGCTAAGAATATTATACCAGATGCACAGGCGGGAAGTGTGGCAGGGTCAACCCGATTGGCTATAAACGGGACAGATTTTGGATGGGGCAGACCTATTAAAACCGAGTTCGTGTCAATTGACCGCAATGAAGCATTCTCTATGTTGGAAAGGAGGGATGACTCTGGTGGTGTAGAGATTGGAGTGTGCTTGAAGAAGGGCGACATGAATATTTTTCTTTCTTTATTTAAAGATGGCCTAAGCGATTAGACTTCAAAAGTGAGGCCTAAGCATCATCTCGCCCAGACATATCGTGGACTACAATGCCTTGGATGTATCGTATTATTGTTGTATGGTTCTTACTTCGATTAGTTACTCATTTTTATTTTTGTTGGGGCTTTAGCTTCTACTTAAGTTTATTTCATTGTAAGCTTTTAGTGGCTGTTGATTAATAACAAAGAGCTCTCCTTGGTCTCTGCAAAGAACATTTAGATGTGTAACTTCTCCAGGCGGGTCTGATGGTTTCTACAGCGTTGGAGCTGGAGCCCTGCTTCTATTGTTCTTTTCTGGCCTTGCTGGGTATGTGACTGACGGACAGATACCTGAAGACGTGGAGGCTGAGCCGGCTGAACAAGGATATGACTGATTTCATGGCTACCACCCGTTTTTTACTATCTAAATGTTCTAAACCTTTTAAATTTAAAAGTTAGTTACAACTAATCTTTGCGACTGGGAACAGTTGCGGGTGGATAATTATTTTTCTAAACAATGTAAATATAAATATATTCAATAAAAAAAATTAAATTGAAATAGTAGAAATACTAATATATATATACATATATATATATTATATTTAATTTATATTATAAAACCTTAAAACAAAAGTAGTTTCTATAATTTTTTTAATTAATAGTATAATTTATAAATCTAACTTTGTATGTGTGTATTGTTGACGCCATGAGTCACAACACGGTTTCCATGAGATCATTGATCAATGAAGTTGATTGCGATCGGAAATTGCAAAGCTACTCTTCTATTTCCATTTCTGTTATCAATAAATGATTTAGGGATTTGTAAACTCTATCATTGGTGCAGTGAGTGTGGATCGAATCAAACGTGATGATGAGGAAGTTTGATGAATTGAAGGCGATATTGGGAGAAGCAGAGGATCTATTGATGGATTCGTCAGAGGAGTGACATAGTTTCACAGGGACTATGGAGGGTGGATGAATGATATGCTCAAATTATACCTTTAAACTACTTTGCAAATTTCTAGGCGCAGAAGCAGTAATTAGAGATCAAATCCGCAGAGACTCTAAGATCACAAAATAGATTTTTGGTCTATTTCTACCCGAGTTGAGTCAGGTATCAATCGCCAACAATGTGGTGTTGATCGAAACTGTGTCCAAAAAAGTTCTCAATTTAGCTTGGGAACCAATTTCGACAATGTAGAGGTTCTCATCAGGTAGAAATCATCAATGGGAACAACCTAGTCAACCATAATCCATGAAAGATGATCAACAACTCCATTTTCCACTCCTTTCTTGTCCTTAACCTCAGTGTCAAACTCTTGAAGAAGTAGAATCCATCTCAGTAGCTTTGGCTTAACATCTTTTTACGCATTAAATAATCGAGAGCGGAATGATATGTATGCACAATCACTTTTGATCCAACCAGGTAAGGATGAAAGTTATTAGAAGCAAACACTATCCAATAACTCCTTTTCAGTAATTACATAGTTCTTTTACTGAGTGTTCTCACTAGTAAAAACATACCGCATAGCCACGAAAATACCACTAACAAATCGTGGGTAAATAAGCAAAGAACCGTGGCAATCTAATTATCAGCCACGATTCTATGTCGAGAAAATACCGTGGCTATAGTTCCGTGACTACAAAAAACCGTGGCTTAGCGTGGCTAATTAGCCACGTTTTTACCAAGAAACTTTCGTGGCTATATTAGCCACAAATCTATCCTGTCTGGATCGTGGCTACGCATAGCCACGAACTTTGCCACTAATTTTCTGTGGGAAGTAGTAGCCACGAATTTTGCCACTACGTTTTCGTGGGAAGTAGTAGCCACGAATTTTGCCACTACGTTTTCGTGGGAAGTAGTAGCCATGAATTTTCTTTGTTTGTATCGTGGCTATGTAGCCACGGTTTTATTCATTATGTTGTGGCTAATCTTAACCAGGTTTTTTTTAATTCCGGTTCTAATTCAATTTCTAATTCAATTTCCAATTCAATTTTTTATTTTAATCCTAAAACACAATTGAAATTATAATCATAAATAACTTGGTTTACAAAAGCTAAACATAAGATTATATTATATATTAAACAAGTGCATTGAGTTAAGAACAAAAGTAGAGAGTTTGAAGGATGCTAAACATGCATCTAAAAGCCAAAAGAGAGTGTTAGATAGAAAGATGCTAAACATGCATCTAAGCCTGAGTCGAAGGGTCTTGTTGCTGAGCAGTAGCTTGGGATCGAAGTGATTGGATGAGATCAGTGATTGCAGCCCTTGTTGCTGCGAAGTCATCCTTCATTGTTGCCACATCCTCCTTCACTGCACTTACATCAGCCTTCACTGCACTTACATCAGCGATCACACTTTGGAAGCTTGTCTCAAGTCCACTCACACGCAACTCCAGCTCCAGGTTGCGGGCAAGAGAAGCTGGGACTCTTGCAGATGGTGCATGTTCCCTATACTGGGCACTGCCGAGTCCATAGACATACCCCCTCTTACCTCTAGCATTCTGAGAGAAAAAGCAAAGTAGATTCAGTCCAAAACAACTCGACATACAACAAGATGAGTCTATACAGGAAACAGACTCAGACAACACCTAATTTCAACTCCACAGACAACAAAACTCCTAATTCCAACTCGACATATTGCAAAATTCATAATTCAAACTCCAAAGAAAACAAAAATATCAACAACAAACACATGATATTTTTATTATTAACCTAATATTATAGAGGAAACAAAACACATGACAAGAGTTTGAAAACATACCTTCAAATAGGCTTGGTTTAACAGGATGCGAGAAGGAGCTGAGGTTGCTGATGGACTTTGTGGTGATCCATCAGTGTTAGTGTTAGAGACCTGAGTAGCTTCCATCTCAGCTTGAGTTACCAGTTCTTCTGCACGATAGTCCACAAAAGTGCCATCCTTGTTCGTGTGTGTCCTCCTGACAAGGTCTGTGTAGGATGGAGGTTCACCAGTCTCAACCGTTTGCAAAAACAAGTGAAAAAAAATTAGTTAGGAAAATGTGTAAAAATAAAGAGAAGGGAAATTACCATGTTGTATGCTATTCTTGCAAAACCAACAGGTCCTGCATTGTGTTTGTGTACCCTTTTACCCACAGGGTCAGACTTGCGGCTCTTAGCAGCTTTCTTGCTCTTCTTCTTGGCTGGTTCTGTCGCCCAATGCTCCATAAGGGTAGTCCAGTTCTTCTCATTGATATACTTTGGCTGCTTGTTTTTCCTCTTCTTCGTGCTAATCCTTTCACCAATCGAACTCCATGTTTCCTTCTTCCACAGACCATAGACCAAGTCATTAAACTGTTGCTCCAAGTAGAAATTTTGCTACAAAAAGAAAACAATACAGTTAGTGGTTATCAAAGAACAATTTAGAGCTAAATTTAAGTTGGTAAATCACTTACCACAAACGTCTACCACCATGAATCCCTCCTATCGTTAGGGACAGCCGTCCAATTCTTCCAAGGTCTCATGTAGTATCCTTGCCATGTTGCACGGATGAAAGCATTGACTGATGGGTCAATAGAGAACCTAAACAGACCACAAACATTAGAGCCATCAGAGGCAATCCTAGAGATACCACAAACATTAGAGATATCACAAACATGAGATATATCAGAGACAGTTAAACAATGAGAGAGTAAGCTTACCATAAAGCTCCATTGAGCTTATCAGGATGGAGGTGTGGCTGGGATATCCTAGCAGGAGAATTGAACATGGCATTGAGAGACATTTGCGGATAGCTATTTGAACGGGAGGATGAAGCTTGTCCGATTGCAGCCACTCCCATGGCACCAGGTGGCATAGGAGGAGATGTCCCTTGTCCTCTTCTTGAAGACATCTGCAGTTAACAGAAGAAAAAATTAATACAGAGACAAAGAGAAACCGACACAACAATGAGAAATAGAAAATACTGCTAACTAAATCCCAAACACTTATATTGCGAAAAACTCTATTACAGAAACAAACTCAAAGCGAACAACTCTATCACAGAATCAAACTCTATTACTGAAACAAACCCTAATCGAACAACTCTATCACAGAATCAAACTCTATTACTGAAACAAACCCTAATCGAACAACTCTTCACAGAAACAAACTCTAAATCGAACAACTCTAAGACAGAGAAATAAATCCTAAAATTAATCAGAGAAAAGACCATAAATCGATGCTGTTAAACTAAACATGCAAGACTAAAACAGATGGGAAGAGAAAGAGAAAGAGACAGAGACAGATCGAGTCGGCGGAGAGAAAAGTTGGTAACCTTGATGAGGAAGGGTTGAAGATGATGGAGAAGAGACAGATGGGAAGAGAAAGAGACAGAGACAGATTGGAGACGGCGGAGAGAATCGTCGGACAGGGTTAAAGACGATGGAGAGAATCGTCTTTCGAAATTCTTTAAACTTTCGGCTAAGTGTTGAAATGAAGTCGACTGATAGTATAACCCTAAATCAAAGCCACGAAATAATAGTGGTTAAACCGTGGCTAGCCTGAAATTAAACCGCGAATCCAAAATTTATTAGAGGCAATACTAAAAATTAGGAGCCAAACCGAATTAGCGTTTCAGTTTTTAAAGATACCGACGACAACTAAGTGGCCATATCGTGGCTATGATAAAATAAAACCGCGAAACCAAATTACATAAGAGCCAGTACCAAAAATACATGGAGCCAAACCGATTTAATTAACCGAGCCAAAACGAAAATTCAATTAGCCACGAAAATAGAGTGGCTACTTCGTGGCTATACCCTATAAGTGAAACCCTGAAGCGCTAACCCCTAAACATTCAAAACACCACCACAACTCTCTTACTTACATTCTCATACTTACACATACTACAAAATCATTATAATCCTACAAAATTAATAAAAATAATTTTACAACATTATTTTACACATATATTATAATATTTTACAACATTCTTCTTATTTTATCTTACAACTGATACGTCCTGAGATTGGACAGGATCACTCAATCGGTTTGTGAAGGATATGAACTCTGAAAAGAGAACTATGGAATGATGGGTGACACAAAAGGTTGCGGAAAGACCCTTTGATACTACCAGATTCGATTGTTGCCGGATGTGACGCACCGGTCCAACAAAAGAAGGTTTGTTTGCTAAGTGATAACCTCACCAAGAAATAGGAAAGTTCTATGCTAAGAACAAAGAGAGAAGACTCAAAATAAAGAAGCAATTTCGTGGATCTCATTACCATGAAAGGGAGTACATTATATAGTGTTTTGAGTCAAAGAAAAAATAAAGAAAAATGCAGAAAACAAGGCATAGAAAACATAAATTTGACTAAGACTAGTCAAAGTGTGGAAAACAAGGGAAGACCAGTCAAAGTGTGGACTCAAAGGTTGACTGGTCCAGATTCAGAAAGATGTCCAAGTTCGTCCGTGATGATCTGGTTCGTCGCGGTAAGGAGATGGACGTACGGAGGTGCGGCCGCGGGGGTGATCATCGAACTGTTTTGAAAGTATGAAGATTTTACTCGACCCAAATCTTCAGAAAGTCTAAGAATCCTTGCCTTAGAGAATTTGGTCGAAGAGAAGTCCATGATAGCGTCAAAAGAAGAAGTAAGAACGTTGGTCCGATCATCGGGATGTGCGGTACGGACCAAACGGGTGAGAAGTGAGAAGTTGCGGTCGTGGTCTGACTCCGACTGTTCCAAGTGAAGTCTGGCTCGTCTGTTGGCTTTGTCTTGACGAGTTGGACGGGAAAGATCATATGTGGTTCGGTCAGATCGGTCATCAGGTCGTGGATCCAGCCTTAGCTCGTTTCCGGACGAACGCGGGTTGATCCGGTACACTGCTCGGTTGGACTGCTTGGCCTGGATGGATGGATGAACCTCGGTTGGTCTGATCTGAGCGTCCTGGTCGTTGAGCTGGTCCTGGTCCGGGTCCTGGGTCGCATCATTCCCTTCCTCTTTAAAAGGATTTGTCCTCAAATCGATTGTACCTGTACCAAAAGGGAATAAATCAGATTCAGAGGTATTAAAATTCAAGAAAAAATCAGTGAATGGAAAGTTTGGACAGAAACTTCCTTGGTGGTTTGAACTCGTTTCCCACAAGTAATTCCAAGTCCTTTGGCATCCATCAGTGCTTGCTCTCCTTGGGAAATGATCATGCTTATCCTGTTCATTCAAAACAACTAGAGAAACCACATCAAATCTGCGAAAGAAATGATCAAAGGGTTCCTCTATCCTTAAGACATCAAAAACAGGATCCAAGCTCTTAGGATAATCATCAAGCACGTGGGCAAGCATTAAGCAAGTAAACTGAGTGCCAAAAATCGGTTTATCAAATTCAAAATCAGGCCAAGGTGTGAAACTGTTAGGAAAAGAATGAAATAATGCCAAATTTGAAAAATTCTCATCATGAACGAAATTAAATTGATTCTTTGGCCTAAGCAATTTCGGTTCATGCCTTCTCCTAAACCAAATCTCTTTCAAAGCACAGCTCAATGAAAATAGCTCATGAAAAACTTTAAGCAAAACATTTTTCAACCAAGTAAAAATGTGTTTTCGCTTAGAAATTCTCGGTTTGAAAACATTTTCATGAAGAGCAGAGACAATCAACCCATGATCCTTACAGTGCTTTTGGTTTGGGCATGGGGTGGACTGAGGAAACACCTTTGGTTCAGTGCTGGCAGATTTCTCCAACAGTTTCAGTTCCTGTGACAAAGAAACAAGACTACTCGGCTGTGCCGGCTCAAGATGGTTAACTTCATCACAAGACTGTTTATTTTCAATCACCATATAAGAAGAAGAAAGTAAACACTTAGTTTCCAAGAAGTTTATGAGAAAGGTTTGGACTGGACCTAACTGTGTAGATTGATCTCCTGGTCGCCAAGGTCGGGTTTGAAGCTGATCAGATCGGCTAACTTCCCAATGAAGCAAGTGCAGAACAGGTTTGACCGGTTTTGGAGAATGGATCATAACTTCATGATTCCGTGACCATTTTTCCTGATATTGAGCTTTCTGAAAAGAGGAGAGATTCATCTTGAATTCTATGATCGGCTTTGGCTCAGGCCGCTTCTTCACAAGGCACGAATCTGCTTCAAAAGCTGGGTACTCGCAGATAGATAGACTGGGAAACCGCCTGTTTGAAAAATTCACAACTCCTTCCTCCGTGAAGCTTTTCAAGTGATTCCAAGCCTTAGTGAAACCTTGGGGAGTTGGCTTTCCAGAAAAATTGGAATCAAGACAAAAGACCTTCTGGACGCCGAAATATTGGCTTTGGATTGAACCTATGTCGCTGGCATCTCCAAGGTGGCCAGTTTGAGTGGATGTATCAATGCATCTCCAAATTTCAGGCTGGCTAGCATGGTCAATGCTTTCTCTTCTCTGAGGCTGAACCTGTTTATCCTGGAAACTCAAAACAAACATTAAAATACCAAGATCATATGTGCAAGACATGTACTTGTGCAAATCAGAAATCAAGCTATCTTTTCCAAAAACAAGTAGCACACATTTCAGCCTGTCAAGATGCACATCAAAGTAAACATTACAGACCAGAATGGTGTCAAGGCTCGTGATTTCATAGTTCCTAAAGAACAATTTCACAACATGCACAAGTTTCTCAGATTTAGAACACAAAAGATCAAGCTCAAACTGAGAATTACTTTTCCAAGGCTCAATATGTTTTTCAAAGAAGGTGTTGCAAATCAGAATGCCTTCAAGGCATGAAACACCATAGAACATATTCAATACGAGCCTAGGTTAATCATATTCAGAACACAAAAGCTTGAGATCAAGATCAGATCCAAAATAAGAAGGGGCAGGTTTCAAATCAGAATTACAACAAAAATCGGTTTCTGTTCTAAGTGATTTCTGTTCTAGCAAAGTCTTAACCATAATTTCGTCCAAGGCACAAGGGAATGCAAACAAATCACCAGTGATCAGTCCATGACTAGAGAAAATCATATCAAAGCCATTATCCTTGAAACAAACAAAGGAATCACAAGGTTTTCGGAAACAAAAATCTGATTGTTGCAAAACAAGCTCAAATGATTTTTCAAGATGATCAAAACCTTTGTGATGTTTCAGAAACTGATCAAAACTCAAAACAAGACCAGAAGAGATGTCATTGTCATTTAGAAAACGTTTTTGATCAAAGAGTTTATCAGGTTCAAGTTTCTCAAAAGAATGAATCATGTTATCAAAAATGGAATTTGACACACAAAATTCTTTCACATTCTCTAGTCCAAAACTTTTGACATTATGAGAACTGATTCCAACAAACAATTCAGGCAGGGAATAAATCAAATCAGTTTTCTCACAGAGCTCTTGAATGTCAGTGGATAAAAGGGGAGGAGTTGTGCCGGGATCAAAGCAAAGATGACTGTCCATGTTGTTGCTTGATGCTTCCTCATCAAAGACTGGACCAGATCCGTCCTCCTCATCAAAGATAGGACCTGGAAATTCATCCAAACATATCCAAGTGTCAAGACATGGGCACTGATGTGGATAGTCCAGTGGCTCTTCCTCAAAAACCTGTTGAGACAAAACAAGACTACTCGGAAGCTCCGGTTGCAAAACAGTTAGTTCTACAATAGTCTCTTCATCATCATTCATAAACTCAGTTTTAAAATAAGGAAGATCACAATTTTCTTCACAAGACATCAGATTATCAATCAGCTCTTCTTCATATTCATCAAAAGTAGGTAATGAATCTGAAAAATATTTAAACTCTTCAACATGGTTTTCAGATTCACCTTGGGTTTTCTCAGTGATGAATAGAGATGGATCAGCTGCTGGGGCACGTGTGGATGTGCTCTTCTCATGGATCTTACTGGCATCCTTGAGAGCTTTCATCATTCCCTTCTCAAAGTTATCACAAAACTCTTGGACATCAAACTGGAGCAATCGCCTCTTTGGCTTTTCCTGCACACTAACAAACTCATCAAAATTATTCAAAGGATATTTAATGGAGTTTGAGAGGCAGAATGTCGTGGGGGTTTCTCCTTGCTACTTCTCCGGTGAAAGCCAAACATCTTAACCTGAAAATCTCAACACAAAAGTTAGATAAAAAATCTCACACTCTCAAGTGTTTGATCCTCACCCACACAAGTGTTTCACTCAATTTAGTGGTCACTCAAAGAATTCCTCTCAAGGTTCTAAGAAAGACAATCCAAATAACCCGATGAGATCTCAAAGCAAACAAATAATGAAACACAAGATAGAGAGATAAGAGAATTTTGGTTTGGGAATCCGCTTTAACCACTCCAAGGCTGGATTTCTCTTCAGCCAGCAGGATTTCTCTTCCACCACCTAGCCAAAAACAATCAAAATTTTCGATTTTTTTTTTTTTTTGTTAAATCTTTCTTTTTTTTTTTTTTTAATAAATAGATATGGCCTAGGTAAGGTAGTGGCCCGGATTCAAGATAGACAGAAGAAGAAGAGTGTTTAGAAAATGGGAGATGAGAAAGATGGAAAGATAATACCGAATTGAGTGGCTCTGATACCACTTGATACGTCCTGAGATTGGACAGGATCACTCAATCGGTTTGTGAAGGATATGAACTCTGAAAAGAGAACTATGGAATGATGGGTGACACAAAAGGTTGCGGAAAGACCCTTTGATACTACCAGATTCGATTGTTGCCGGATGTGACGCACCGGTCCAACAAAAGAAGGTTTGTTTGCTAAGTGATAACCTCACCAAGAAACAGGAAAGTTCTATGCTAAGAACAAAGAGAGAAGACTCAAAATAAAGAAGCAATTTCGTGGATCTCATTACCATGAAAGGGAGTACATTATATAGTGTATTGAGTCAAAGAAAAAATAAAGAAAAATGCAGAAAACAAGGCATAGAAAACATAAATTTGACTAAGACTAGTCAAAGTGTGAAAAACAAGGGAAGACCAGTCAAAGTGTGGACTCAAAGGTTGACTGGTCCAGATTCAGAAAGATGTCCAAGTTCGTCCGTGATGATCTGGTTCGTCGCGGTAAGGAGATGGACGTACGGAGGTGCGGCCGCGGGGGTGATCATCGAACTGTTTTGAACGTATGAAGATTTTACTCGACCCAAATCTTCAGAAAGTCTAAGAATCCTTGCCTTAGAGAATTTGGTCGAAGAGAAGTCCATGATAGCGTCAAAAGAAGAAGTAAGAACGTTGGTCCGATCATCGGGATGTGCGGTACGGACCAAACGGGTGAGAAGTGAGAAGTTGCGGTCGTGGTCTGACTCCGACTGTTCCAAGTGAAGTCTGGCTCATCTGTTGGCTTTGTCTTGACGAGTTGGACGGGAAAGATCATCTGTGGTTCGGTCAGATCGGTCATCAGGTCGTGGATCCAGCCTTAGCTCGTTTCCGGACGAACGCGGGTTGATCCGGTACACTGCTCGGTTGGACTGCTTGGCCTGGATGGATGGATGAACCTCGGTTGGTCTGATCTGAGCGTCCTGGTCGTTGAGCTGGTCCTGGTCCGGGTCCTGGGTCGCATCAACAACATTCTCACAATTCAATATTTTACAACTTTCTTCTTATTATATCATACAACATTCTCATATTTGCTTATTTTACAACATTATTTTACACATATATTACAATATTTTCTAAACCTTTTATTAATCTGAATCATCTGAATCATTCCTTCTTGATCTTTCTAAATCCTCATCTGATATATATTCATCGTTTGGCGGGATCACTGGGGCAGTATCATAATCCGAGACATCATCGACAACATGTGTTTCAACTCGTAGCAATGAACTTTCTGCAACTTGATCACGTCTATCATCTTGCCACGCGGTTAAAACAACTTCTGAAGTTTCTCGGATTCCTCGTTGTAATATTTTCATGCATGCCCACCATTCATCTCCTGAAGCTCGACGCACTCGCGGATAAGGAATGAAACATGCTTGATCACAATTACATGTTCATGATACAATAATACTCATATTTTCAAATCTCAATCAACATAATACATATATAATTT
Organism: Raphanus sativus; assembly: GCF_000801105.2. NCBI lineage: Eukaryota > Viridiplantae > Streptophyta > Magnoliopsida > Brassicales > Brassicaceae > Raphanus > Raphanus sativus. The sequence continues at coordinate 20,654,908 of NC_079517.1, read as the reverse complement.
TTTTTACTTACCTGGTAATACAAAATGATCATATTTTGCATATTGTCTACGTGGTGAGACATCAACAAGACCAAAAGGATGTCTTCTCATACCGCGATTTTCCGTGGTGTCAAACCACGAACATTTAAAAACCATGACTTTCAAGCCAACATCACCATGATACTCCACCATCATGATCTCCTGTATGAGGCCATAGTAGTCTGTCTCATTGGTTCCAGGGACACAAACACCATAAGGTTGAGTTTTCTTATCTTGGCCATGGTTATGATTGTGGAAAGTGTATCCTTGTGTGTGGTATATTGGCCAAGACCTATAACTACGCCTAGGACCTTGTACAAAATCCAATATCCACATAGGAAATGTGTAAAACTGAGTCGCATCATTAATCTACAATACAAAAACATTATTATTAGTTACAAGTTTAAATAAATAAATTATGGAACTTGATTATATAAAAATAGTAACTCACATAGTCTTTGCACCACTCTGCAAACTTGTTATCTTTCGCTTTTTGCATTGAAACTGGAGTAATATCAGAAATATTTAACGTCATATATTCTTCAAACATCCTGCACATATTAAAATCTTAATTATGTAATTAGATATATGTATTATATTATATTTATCATAATATTAAACTACCTTTCATATGGAGAAAATGTTTCACAGTTAAGCATCATAAATGTTTGCAGAACTGTGTTATTTTCATCATTCAACCAACCAGTTGAGCATTGACCACTAATTCTCCCTTCATGATAAAACAAGGGTGGTAAATCCGGATAATTGTATGAGAAACGAATATCACTCGGAACTTCTGGAATGCTCATGATTTCAGGATGCCCAAAAAATTTCGAGGCTGCATTTGAAATCTCCTCGTTCATCCATTGTGCAACAATCGAACCTGCAATGTGTGCTTTGTTTTTCACCATCTTCTTCAGATGGTACATGTATCTTTCAAATAAATACATTCACCTAAAATGAACGGGCCACCTAAGGCTAACTCATCCGGAAGGTGCACAAGAAGATGTCCATAACATCGAAGAACGATGGAGGAAATATCTTTTCCAAATTACAAAGCTTCACACCGATATTTCCCTTTAAAAGCCCAACATCTGATCAAAATCTTTGAGGAGACATCTCTGAAGAAGAAGGCAATATCTGTAAATAAAACATTAAAGTTATAACATCAATTATAGTAAATTTTTAAAATTATACAAGAAATAAATACCTCTAATTGCTGTGTGAACATTTTTTGGAAGGAGTTCAGCGAACAGAAATGGATATAGTCGTTCCATTATGACATGACAATCATGATTTTTCAGTCCATGTAGCTTTAAATTTTTTTCGTCAATACATCGACTAAATTTGGAGGCGTATCCATCGGGAAACTTTATGTCATTTTTCAGCCACAGAAAGAATTGTCGTTTTCCCGCATTGGGCAACCTGAATATTGGCACGTGCATTGTTCCATCCTCTTGCATCTCTAAATCCCGCCTTTTGCATAGTCCTGGAAGATCCAATATGCTTTTGATGTTGTCTTTCGTCTTTCCATGAGCATTTAACAGCGTGTTCGTCAGGTTATCGAAGAAGTTTTTCTCAATGTACATGAAATCAAGGTTATGCCGAAGAAGATGATTTCCCAATATGGTAACTCCCACAAGATACTCTTCTTTACCCAGTTGTGAGTAACTCCGTAATCAGATATTTTCTTCGACGGGTTATCATGACCATTCCCTCCACATTAATAGATTCTGATACACCTTCTATATTATTTATCCTTTCACGCAATATTTCTTCTCCGTTCAACCACGGTGGAGGAGGATCCATGACTGTTTTCCCCCGTCTAAAAGCTTGCGTGTTTTTCCTGTAAGGATGATATGCATCTAAAAACCTTCTGTGGCAATCAAACCAACTATGTTTCCGTCCATTTGGTAACCAGAATGCACCAGTCTCATCTTGACAATATGGACACGCCAACCGACCATGAGTCGTCCAACCAGAAAGCATCCCATACGCTGGAAAATCGCTTATCGTCCACATCAACACTGCTCGCATTAGGAATCTTTCTTTCCTTGAAACATCATATGCCTCCACACCATCCTTCCATAACATTTGTAGTTCTTCAATCAAGGGTTGAAGGTAAATATCTAAGCTTTTCTTTGGATATTTGGGCCCGGGAATTAGCACCAAAAGGTAAAAGAATTCTCTTTTCATACACATTCCCGTAGTCAAGTTGTATGGAGTTACAATAATGGGGCAAAGAGAATGTGCTTCTCCATTCATACCAATCGGATTAAACCCATCTGTTGATAAGCATAGATAAATATTCCGGCTTTCAGCGGCAAATCCAGGATATACCTCATTAAAGTGTTTCCACGCTATGGCATCAGATGGGTGATGCATTTCACCTTCAGGAGTCACATGTTCCTTATGCCACCGCATATTGGAAGCTGTGGCCTTGAGTTGGTATAGACGTTTCAGACGTTCTTCAATAGGTAGGTAAAACATTCTCTATTTTGGTTTGTCTTTCCTTTTACCATTGTCTGGATAGTAGTGATCTTCTCCACAAAAACGACAACTGACCAACTCTGCATATTCTTTCCAAAATAGCATACAATTCTTCGCGCAAACATCAATCTTCTGTACGGGTAACCCAAGCGATCGAGTTAGTTTTTTGTCTCGTAATATGTTGATGGAGCTTTGTTCGGCTGCGGAAGCATTTTCATGAATACTTCAGATATCTCATCTACACAAGCTTCTGCCAAATTATAATCCGTCTTCACTTTCATCATCCGCGAAGCAAGAGACAAGTGAGATATTCCGTCTGGACATCCTTCGTAGAGAGACTGAGTGGCTACTTCAAATGCTTCAAAAACACTATCACGATATGGCATCGGTAGGTCTGTCTTTTCTATAGGTTCCGATATATATGATGGCGCAATGTCTGCTTGTACTTCTGGATTAGCCTGGTAGTGATCTTCATGAGCATTCCAAGTAGGATTCGCCCACATTCTTCTTCACCCGTCGAATGATTCGCTCTGGAACTCTGGCCAACATTGTAGAATTTCTCCCCGTGACTCGTCCAAACATAATAATTTCCCTTAAAACCGTATAAGAATAGATGTCTTGATACAACTTTTGCATCTCGTTGCTTCACATTTTTGCATCGAGCACACGGACATAATAAAGTTTGCCGCTCCCCGTAATCTTCTTGATTACACACAAATGTAATAAATGCGTTGATGCCTCCGAGAAACACTTCTGAAACGGAATTACTCTCAGGATCAATTCTTGGATCCATCCATTCTCTTGATTCAAAGTAGAAAGACATATTTTAGTTTAGAAAATTTGGTTGAACATCAAAAGTTCCAAATGGTTCACTCGCCAAATGCATATATATTTAAAGTAGCCACTGTATAGCCACGACAATTTCGTGGCTTTTTAAAAAATATCACGAGCAACCGAATATTTCTCTGACTCGAACTGACTAAAGGACATCATAGCCACGAAATATACATGACCATAGCGTGGCTATCTATTCGGCACAAAAAAAACAAAACCTAGCCACCATTTATCTGCGTGGTTAATTCGTGGCTACAATTCTTCCCACGAAAATGACGTTGCTAGTTCATGGCTGTTCTAGCCACACTTTATTTTCGTGACTACCGCGTGGCTATTTTTATGTTTACCGTGGCTTTTGGTGTTTCGTGGCTAAAGCGTGGTCAAATCGTGGTTTTTTTTATAGCCACGGTTTTGTAGTGGTAATGTCGTGGCTATGCGTTAGATTTTTACTAGTGTCTGCTAGCATAGTAAATAGCCTGAAGTTTCTTGTCCTACTTCTTTCCAAGAATAACTCCTATATCAAAGTCTTTGTCATCAAACATCGCCTCGAAAGGCAAATCCTAGTCTGGAGGCTGCACAACATGAGCACTAACTAAAGCCCTCTTAAATTGTTCAAAAGCTAAAAAAGCATTCAACAGTGTACACAAAATTCATATCCTTGCAGAGCATATCAATTAGTGGTATTACTGGAATCTTTGATGAATCTCCAATAAAACCCACCATGTCCCAGAAAAATCCTCACAGACTTCACTTTATTAGGCGGCTACACTCCTGTCATCATTTCAATATTGGCTTTGTCAACCTCGATCTCAGCCTATGGAACCTTCTGTCATGCCATCTTTTACCATAAAATGATATTTCTCCCAATTAAGAAACATTTGTTTTTTTCACATTTATAGCAAGCGCTTTACACAAGTTGTTCAGTCAGTCATGAAAAGAAGATCTATAGACAGAAAAAAATCTATACATATTTCCATAAACTCCTTTGAAATAGACATCATACATCTCTAGAATGGCATGAGCATTATAAGTCCATAAGGCATCATGCAGTATGCAAATTTATCACTCTGAGAAGTAAAAGTGGTCCTCTCCTAGTCATATGGATGGATAGGAATCTGAAAAACCATGGGTACGTAAAGCACCCCCGTCCCAAACACTAATTCTGGCGAGGTCCTAAGGTTTGGCCTTGAGTTATCTTGGCCGACTAGTTCATTTTAAGGCCTTATTCTTTAAAACATTCAGTTCAGTCAAATTATATGATTCACTAGTTAGAGTCTAAATGCATATGTATTTAGGCCTGACTGGTTGAAACTCAGCGGCTGCGGGTGTGGTTGTGGGAGTTTACAGATGTGGGTGGTTGCGGTTTCTAGCGTTATTAAGAAATTTGCACAACTTGTATAGCGGTTAGAAATTTGTGCGTTTGCAGAATATTTGTAACTGGTTGATTATGAGACACTGTAGCGGTTTAGTAACAAATTACCAGTATTACCATATTTTAACATTATAAAAATATTAAAAGATACTATTGTGATTAAATATAATATAATTAATACTATTATTATGATTATTGTTTAATTTTTTTATTTAGATGAAATTTATCATTTCAAATTTGTTTTGAAAATTTATATATATTTTTTTAAAGATTTGCTTTGATATTTTCCAAATTTGGAGCTTTCATTGTTTCTGTATTTTTTTGGTGTAGCAATTCTTCCTTGTTCGATTGTTTGCTTTATCCATCCTATAATGAGATGATTGTTTGCTGTCAAATAGTCAAGGTAAGGTGAACCGGTTTCTGGTTTAGGAAGATTTCTGTCAAAAAAACAAAACTTCTTTTGTGAGCTAATAGCCATATGAAAGTTTATGGCCCATTTATTATTGTTCATTTCATTAAGGAGTGGTTGCGAGATGATGGCTTTGAGATTATCATTAGATGATACATCATATGGTGAGACTGTTTTGTATTTGAGATTTCTAGTTGTTGTACTAATCGATATCGTTTGATTACCCGAGACTGAATATCTTCGACTTCAAGTTCGAGAATCGAAGGTAGAAAATTGTTTTGTTGAGCAGCGGTATTGCAAGAACAACAAGTTTTGGAATGAATTCTGATTTTAGTTTTGTTTGTACTCTTATACCATGACAAGTCTTAGTTTGGGATCAAAGTTAACTTGTTACTATTGATGATCAATGATCATTTTTTATACAAGAAGGATCTTTAAAACCAAAGCACAAAGGAAATAGGTAAACTGAATGATTAATGATTTTTTTATATTGGAATACATATTATGACTTATCAATTACATCAAAAGACACATTGTACTTGAGACACACTTTCTAGTGTTGATTTGTCTATTTTATCCTTTTGACCATTCAACCCAATTATTTTTGTTTTGAATCCATTTATCTCCTTCTTCTTACTTCTTCCTTACTCGTGAAAGCTCAAGTCTAAATCAAAATCATGGAGATCTCATCTACAGTCGTAAAATGAAGCTAGAGATTCACTGTGATTTATTTATTTTATTCTGGTTTTATTGAAGACAACCTCATCTCCTAATATTTCTCTCTCGTTCTTTCACTATATTGGAGACTCCATGAATCCAAAGCTCCGGCAAGCTCTCGAAGAAGCATTAGAAGATGGGTTATTCGAGTTCTTCCTCTGCGACTTCGCCTCCGTCACTGCACCTGGTTTTCATGTTCGAGGGGAGGCCGTACGACTCACCGGAACTCGAGGCCACACCATCTGATATGGACCACTTGTATTTTTGTATGTGAGATATAGCAGAAAAGAGGGGTTGTGGATGGATAAGGTATGAAATGAGGAGTTGTGGATGGATAATGTATGAAAGAATGAGTTGTGGAAGAATCAAATGCTGGTATAGACCAGAAGGTGCCAAAAAAATCTGATATGGACCACTTGTATTTTTATTTAAAAATGAATTAAAAATAATTCGAAAATAAGACAAAAATGACCATAAAACCTAAGAACTTAAACTTATTTACAAACCCAACCACTTAAACCCACTAACCCGACCCGACCCGATTTGCTAACCTTAAATTTCCAATCTCTCCCATTTTCTTCGATTTCAAAACAGTGAAACACCCATAACCAACCCACGATTCCATCCCTCAATTTCTCAACTTGATTTCGATTTCAAAACACCCAGATTCAAGCATCAATCATCCAACAGTGTGTTTCATTCGACAATGTCAGCAAAAATAAGACTCGCCGAGATGAAAGAGAAAGAAGGAGCGCCGGAGAAGGTGACGGACGAGTCGCCGGCGAAGAAAAAAATATCTGCGATGGAGACGAAGAAAAAAACTACGGCGGAGGCGAAGAAGAAGGATTCCACCATAGAAAAAAGAAAAGCAGCGGTGAAAAAAAAAGAAGAGAGGCCATGAAGAGGAAGAGAGCGGCGAAGAAGAAGAGTAGTGAAGTGGAAAAGAAGAAGAGGAGTGGAACCGCAGAGAAGAGGAGGCGAGACAGTAATGTCGACATTGGATCCTCACCGAGTCAAACGAAGAGGGCTCGGAACACCGCTTCTCCACCGGAACATCACGGCGAGCATTCCCCAACACCATCAGCGGGGAATTGCCTTCTCAGGTCGATAGCGATGGTACACCAAGCCAAGCGCTTCCGAGTCAGCCACAGAGATCACCTATTCAGGCACCTAATGAGGCGGAGAATCCACTACAACCTCCAGTTTCAGACACTTCCAGAAAGAGCCCTATACATCGTGTAAACGACAACGATGAGGAGATTATATCTAACAACAGAGACTCACCCCCACCCGAGGCTGCCATTGACAATGAAGCGCAAAGAATGGTACACAATTCAATTTAAAATGGTTTTGATTGAGTAGTTCTAGTAATAATATGTTGTAACTAGTCAAATAAATGAATGAAACTAAAAGAGTAAAGATTTTTTTACATTGGAAGATACATTATGACTTATCAATTACATCAAAAGACACATTGTACTTGAGACACACTTTCTAGTGTTGATTTGTTTATTTTATCCTTTTGACCATTCAACCCAATTATTTTTGTTTTGAATCCATTTATCTCCTTCTTCTTCCTCCTTCTTCCTTACTCGTGAAAGCTCAAGTCCAAATCAAAATCATGGAGATCTCATCTACAGTCGTAAAATGAAGCTCGAGATTCACTGTGATTTATTTATTTTATTCTGGTTTTATTGAAGACAACCTCATCTCCTAATATTTCTCTCTCGTTCTTTCACTATATCGGAGACTCCATGAATCTAAAGCTTCGGCAAGCTCTCGAAGAAGCATTAGAAGATGGGTTATTCGAGTTCTTCCTCTGCGACTTCGCCTCCGTCACTGCACCTGGTTTTCATGTTCGAGGGGAGGCCGTACGACTCACCGGAACTCGAGGCCACGCCATCAATCTGTCTCCTCTCCTCTTGTATAATCCGGATCTGTACTTAATTGATGAGTACAGATCTCTAAAATTGTTTGCGGTGGAGCTGATTGGGGGTGGATGAGGGCTCGAGGATGATAGTCTCGTGGTTGTGGACAGGGGAGTTATGGATGGATGAGGTGTGAAAAGAAGAGTTGTGGATGGATGAGGTGTGAAATAAGGAGTTGTGGACATGAGATTTGTGTATGTGAGATATAGCAGAAAAGAGGGGTTGTGGATGGATAAGGTATGAAAGGAGGAGTTGTGGATGGATAATGTATGAAAGAATGAGTTGTGGAAGAATCAAATGCTGGTATAGACCAGAAGGTGCCAAAAAATCTGATATGGACCACTTGTATTTTTATTTAAAAATGAATTAAAAATAATTCGAAAATAAGACAAAAAGGACCATAAAACCTAAGAACTTAAACTTATTTACAAACCAACCACTTAAACCCACTAACCCGGCCCGACCCGATTTGCTAACCCTAAATTTCCAATCTCTCCCATTTTCTTCGATTTCAAAACAGTGAAACACCCATAACCAACCCACGATTCCATCCCTCAATTTCTCAACTTGATTTCGATTTCAAAACACCCAGATTCAAGCATCAATCATCCAACAGTGTGTTTCATTCGACAATGTCAGCAAAAACAAGACTTGCCGAGATGAAAGAGAAAGAAGGAGCGCTGGAGAAGGTGACGGACGAGTCGCCGGCGAAGAAAAACATATCTGCGACGGAGATGAAGAAAAAACCTACGGCGGAGGCGAAGAAGAAGGATTCCACCATAGAAAAAAGAAAAGCAGCGGTGAAAAAAAGAAGAGAGGCCATGAAGAGGAAGAGAGCGGCAAAGAAGAAGAATAGTGAAGTGGAGAAGAAGAAGAGGAGTGGAACCGCAGAGAAGAGGAGGCGAGACAGTAGTGTCGACGTTGGATCCTCACCGAGTCCAACGAAGAGGGCTCGGAACACCGCTTGTCCACCGGAACATCACGGCGAGCATTCCCCGACACCATCAGCGGAATTGCCTCTCAGGTCGATAGCGATGGTACACCAAGCCAAGCGCTTCCGAGTCAGCCACATAAATCACCTATTCAGGCACCTAATGAGGCGGAGAATCCACTACAACCTCCAGTTTCAGACACTTCCAGAAAGAGCCCTACACGTCGTGTAAACGACAACGATGAGGAAATTAGATCTAACAACAGAGACTCACCCCCACCCGAGGCTGCCATTGACAATGAAGCGCAAAGAATGGTACACAATTCAATTTAAAATGGTTTTGATGAGTAGTTCAACTAGTAATAATATGTTGTAACTAGTCAAATAAATGAATGAAACTAAAAGAGTGAAGATTTTTTTACATTGGAAGACACATTATGACTTATCAGTTACATCAAAAGACACATTGTACTTGAGACACACTTTCTAGTGTTGATTTGTCTATTATCCTTTTGACCATTCAACCCAACTATTTTTGTTTGAATCCATTTATCTCCTTCTTCTTCCTCCTTCTTCCTTATACTCGTGAAAGCTCAAGTCCAAATCAAAATCATGGAGATCTCATCTACAGTCATAAAATGAAGCTCGAGATTCACTGTGATTTATTTATTTTATTCTGGTTTTATTGAAGACAACCTCATCTCCTAATATTTCTCTCTCGTTCTTTCACTATATTGGAGACTCCATGAAACCAAAGCTCCGGCAAGCTCTCGAAGAAGCATTAGAAGATGGGTTATTCGAGTTCTTCTTCTGCGACTTCGACTCCGTCACTGCACCTGGTTTTCATGTTCGAGGGGAGGTCGTACGACTCACCGGAACTCGAGGCCACGCCATCAATCTGTCTCCTCTCCTCTTGTATAATCCGGATCTGTACTTAATTGATGAGTACATATCTCTAAAATAGTCTGCGGTGGAGCTGATTGGGGGTGGATGAGGGCTCGAGGATGATTGTCTCGTGGTTGTGGACAGGGGAGTTATGGATGGATGAGGTGTGAAAAGAGGAGTTGTGGATGGATGAGGTGTGAAATGAGGAGTTGTGGACATGAGATTTGTGTATGTGAAATATAGCAGAAAAGAGGAGTTGTGGATGGATAAGGTATGAAAGGAGGAGTTGTGGATGGATAATGTATGAAAGAATGAGTTGTGGAAGAATCAAATGCTGGTATAGACGAGAAGGTGCCAAAAAAATCTGATATGGACCACTTGTATTTTTATTTAAAAATGAATTAAAAAATAATTCGAAAATAAGACAAAAAAGGACCATAAAACCTAAGAACTTAAACTTATTTACAAACCCAACCACTTAAACCCACTAACCCGACCCGACCCGATTTGCTAACCCTAAATTTCCAATCTCTCCCATTTTCTTCGATTTCAAAACAGTGAAACACCCATAACCAACCCACGATTCCATCCCTCAATTTCTCAACTTGATTTCGATTTCAAAACACCCAGATTCAAGCATCAATAATCCAACAGTGTGTTTCATTCGACAATGTCACCAAAAACATGACTCTCCGAGATGAAAGAGAAAGAAGGAGCGCCTGAGAAGGTGACGGACGAGTCGCCGGCGAAGAAAAAAATATCTGCGACGGAGACGAAGAAAAAACCTACGGCGGAGACGAAGAAGAATGATTCCACCATAGAAAAAAGAAAAGCAGCAGTGAAAAAAAATAAGAGAGGCCAAGAAGAGGAAGAGAGCGGCGAAGAAGAAGAGTAGTGAAGTGGAGAAGAAGAAGAGGAGTGGAACCGCAGAGAAGAGGAGGCGAGACAGTAGTGTCGACGTTGGATCCTCACCGAGTCCAACGAAGAGGGCTCGGAACACCGCTTCTCCACCGGAACGTCACGGCGAGCATTCCCCGACACCATCAGCGGAATTGCCTTCTAAGGTCGATAGCGATGGTACACCAAGCCAAGCGCTTCCGAGTCAGCCACAGAGATCACCTATTCAGGCACCTAATGAGGCGGAGAATCCACTACAACCTCCAATTTCAGACACTTACAGAAAGAGCCCTACACGTCGTGTAAACGACAACGATGAGGAGATTAGATCTAACAACAGAGACTCACCCCCACCTGAGGCTGCCATTGACAATGAAGCGCAAAGAATGGTACACAATTCAATTTAAAATGGTTTTGATTGAGTAGTTCAACTAGTAATAATATGTTGTAACTAGTCAAATAAATGAATAAAACTAAAAGAGTGAATATGGTGCAACTGGAAATAATATGTTATAAACAGAATTGGTGCAATTCTGACTGGTACAACTAGAGAAGTATTACTTGTGTAACTAGGACAACTCATTTAGTTTATTATGTATAACTGGTTTAACTAGATGGTGTTGTTTTCTTAATAACTAGGCTTACTGGTACAACCAGTAATATTTTTTTAGTTTAATTAGTGTAACTGGTACAGCTAAATAATTTTGTGTTGTATAACTCGGTTATTTATTCAGTGTATTTTGTGTTTTAATTTTTGTTTTCAGGTTGGGGAGGAGAGTATGGCCGTAGAACCAATGAGACCTGTTGGTTTTTTCTTTCAGCCGAGTAAGTATGGGACGGTTTGTAAGCTCTCCTCAAGGTGCAGCCAACACGATTTTCTCGAGAAAATTGATAAACTTGAGGAGTCAGAGAAGAGTTGGTTTATGAATCACCCTTAGTTCAAGCATTTATTTCACATGGATTGTTGCCAATATAGAAAGGTTCAGGGACTGTGGACGTTGCTACTTCGTTGTATGCATACGAAAAAAGATCGACAAGCTTGGTTTGGAGTAAACGGTGTTCCAATTAGATACTCAATCAGGGAACATGGACTCCTCTTTGGTTTACACTGTGGAACATACCCTGAAAACTATCCGAGCATAGAGAAGATGAAGTTTGCGAGCAAAGGGAGGATGAAGTTTGCGACAAAGCATTTTGAGCACTTGCGGAAGGAGACTACAAAGAAGAAGGGGAAGAAACAGGGTCTGAGAGTGACATAAACGGATGTCTTAGAGAAGCTTCTGAAGATGAAGGCTGAGGATGGTAGTGATGAGCGTTTGAAGATGGCGGTTCTTTACTTTTTGACCAGAGTAATAAGAGGAAGGTCAAGAAATGGGTACTTCATTGAGCCTTTCATTCTCCAGGCAGTAGATGATATGGATTTTTGCATCAAGTTTCCATGGGGCCGTTACACATTTGATGATTGCATGAAGGAGATTTTTCACTTCCGGGATCATTTTGCTATGAAAGAGCTCGAAGATAATATGCAGTGGACATTTCCTGGGTTTATTAACCCTTTGGAGGTACATAGATTATGTTTATCATAAGCATATTTGTTATTATATAACTAATATGATTGTGGGAAATGATGTGCAGATATTGGCTTTTGAATGTATCCATGTCCTTAGGGAACGTTTCAGAGATCCTGATCCAAACTGTCTCCCAGATTGCCCAAGAATATGCAAATGGAAATACAATAGGACTGGGACAACATGGTTTCCATTAGAGGATATTTATCAAGCGCTTGGAAACACAAAGGTAAAAGATTTTAATTTTTAAGCATTGTTTATGATATTTTCTTCAAGTTCATAGTTAATTTTAAATGTGATTTGTTGTTGGCCATATTTCAGGTGATTTCAAGTATCCTTGTACCACAAGGAAACGAAGTAGACCTCTTGTACGGAATCATGGATGAAGGGACTCTGGAAGACGTGGAGCTGATAGATGATTCTGATAAGCAAGACATAGCCGTTGACGGTTGGAACCGGATCCTTGTAGAACCGGAGGGAAAATATTTTGGGAGGATCTGTTCGAGATGGATGTGAGGACCCGGCGGACCACACAGCAACAGTCTGAGCCTCATTGTATCTTAGAAGGACAGGCGGAAGAAAGGGTTTGTGAGGAACCCAAGGCAGGGGGAGAGGCCGGTCCTGAGAGTGTAAAAGAGTTGGAGTTGAGATTGAACAAGAGAATGGACTACGGATTTGCATTGAGGGACGAAACAATTCGTCTTCTGGCAGCAAGAGTAAAGGAGTTGGAACAAGACAAGATTCAAAGAGAAAATTGGTCATTCCAGTTTGGTGAATATGAAACCGGTGAGGCTTCAAGAGGCACAAGAAGAGGTAATTGGTTTTATAATTGCTTTAGTTTTGATGTTGAATTTGCATTGGGTTTGTTTTGATGTTGAATTTGCTTTGGGTTTGTTATGTCGTAGATAATATTAGCGATTATGAGTATGAGAAGGATGGTGAGGTAGTGGCCGAGAAAGATGGTGAGAAGAAGGGCGGAGACAAGGATGGTGAGGTAATGGCCGAGAAAGATGGTGATAAAGAGGCTGAGAAAGATGGTGATGAACAGGCTGAGAAAGATGGTGACGAGACAGAGGCTGATTCGAGATCTACACTTGAAGTGATGGCAGAAGTGATGGCAGAAGCTGCGGAGAAATTCGAGAAAGAAGTTCATGAGAAGGCTGCTGCAAAGAAGGCTTCTGCAGAGAAGGCAGCTAGTGATAAAGAAAAAGAGGGCGATGAGAAGGAGACAAGGCCGAAGAGGACCCATAAACCTTCTCGTCAGCTCAAGTCTCCGTACCAGGCAAATTAATAGCTATTTGGAATAGCTTATGTCTGACATGTTTCTTTTGATATTATGTTCCAACTAAAAATTATGTCCGACTTATGACTTATGTTTCTGTTGTGTTAAAACATATGACTTATGCTTTTGTTGTGTTAAAAGATATGACTTATGTTTCTGTTTTTGTTTCCTTTGTGTTATGTTAAAACATGTATTATGGAATAACTAATAAAACAGGTATAACTAAGTGATTTTGTTTAAAAGTGGTACAACTAGTACAACTACGTAATAACATTGCAATTTTACAACGTGATTGCAAATTTAAAACGTGTATTAGTTTATTAGTTGTACAAGTTTATTAGTTGTACAAGTTTGTACATAGTTGTACTAGTTTATTAGTTGTACAAGTTTGTACATAGTTGTATTTTGGCAGTGAAATCAGAAAATATTAGTTGTACCATATAAAAAATACAATTACCTTAGTTGTACCACTTCTTTATGTTTATATGTCTTTGCCCGGATACAATGAAATCATCACAATTGTTAAAATACTTGTCATGTATGTTTTGCAAAAATATGTGGATAAACAAGTTAACAAACCTTAAAAGTATAAGGTAGATCATGGAAACTTATGTGATGGTGTTAAAAAAAAAACAATATAAAACACAATCAAACTATCCAAACACTTACCAATTTGACCATTTGATTGTTTTATTAATATGGAATACCCAAAAATATATTTAAATTTCAGAACCTGCATAGTTATACTAGTTATACTAGTCTCACAACTCTAATAAATTAGACATAGTTGTACTAATAATACCAGTACAACATGTAGTGGTTTTACTAGTTGTACCAGTATGACAACACAGAAACATGATTATTATATTATATTAAGTTTTATCAGTTGTACATGTACTACCTGATAGAAACAACACATTACATAAATAAGTTTCACAACACATAATAAATAAGTTCTACAACACATAAGCAAGTTCCATAACAAAGAAGTAAGACTCATTCAACATTTTCCTCGTTGCCACTTCCCTCGTTGCCACCTCCCTCGTTTCCACCTCCCTCGCTGCTACTTTCCTCGCTGCCACTTCCATCACTGTCACTTCCATCATTTTCACCAACCAACGGTGGGTACTTCTTCTTTTTCTTCCTCCGATATTCTCCTGCAGATGGGAATCTAGTAACTTGTAGTCTTTCTTTCTTTTTCTCCACATACAGAGGGAAGACAACCCGAGATCGGATTTCTTCAGGAATTCCGTAACTTTCCCATGATGAATGATGAGGCAGTGGATATACTGTCCTGTAATATACCAAAGTCCACTGCTCCATCCAGTAATACCTAGAACAATAATGTTCAGCCGTTTCTCCACGTGCTATAATAGCAGCAAGTGCATGCACACAAGGATACCGGTCAATATCAAAACACCTACAGTAGCAACTTCTGTTGCTCAAATCAACAAAATAACCTTAACCGTCCTTCCCAATTACATTGTTGTAGTGACGTTCAAATTTGTTTAACTCCCTCACCTCTAGCTTTTTTGCCTTCGGATAATTTTGATGCAATATCCCATGCACGTGCGGAACTAGTATATGCCTCTCTGGTACACGTAAAGATAAATCTCGATATTTGTTAAACCATTCTACAATCTTCCCCACCACCACATCAATCATTGGCAACAACGCATATTTCCTTGATTCCTTTAAAACACCATTGATAGATTCAACTGTGTTGGTTGTATCTATGTTGTACCTTTCTCCCGGAAATTTACATCTTGCCCATTTTGTCTCATGAACACTGTCATCTAGATAGTCAGCGGCTTGGGGATACGTTCTCCTGAAATCATTGTAGCTATTTCTGAACTCTATCTCTGAGTATATACCAGCAATTTTCCTAAACTTTTTGGCAACCCCTTTCTTGTTAACATTGCTGCATGCTCCGCTGACATTATTAGACAAGTGATAATTGCAATATCCATGGATCGCCAATGGGTACACCTCGTGTACTTTCTTGATGATACTTTGGTTTCTATCAGTACAAAATACAAGCTATGGATCATCTGGTATCAAAGTTTTCAGTGTAGTCAAAAACCACTCCCAGCTCGCATTTTTCTCACCATCTACTACCGCAAAAGCGAGGGGATAATGATGATGGTCTAGATCCTGAGCAGTTGCAATGAGAAGCACTCCTTTGTACACACCCTTCAGGTGAGTTCCATCGATTATTATCACTTTCCTCATCGCCTTAAACCCTTCAATGCAAGCTCCGAGCGCAAAGAACATATACTTGAACTCGTTCGTCTCATCCACTACTAACCGTGTGATGGTATCAGGATTCATCTTTTCTAACATGTACAAGTAAGATGGGAGTCTAGCAAAACTCTCCTCAGGGTTACCACGCAGATCACTGACAGCTTTGTGTTTCCCTCTCAAAGCCGTAGAATATGAAACCATGACACCTAGTTTGTTCTTTACCAAACTTATGAGAGTCTTTGGATCCGGAGTCTTGAATTGGCCTGGATAATCTGCATGAACCACTGATGCGACCAACCTTGGTGTGCCTCTTTTCCCCCTCTTGGTTATGCTTCCCTCTCCCCGAGAACATGTATGCATCTTTCTATACGTTCTGATAGTGAAAAAAGCAGAGTTTTTCAGCTTTGCAGCTCGTAAATACCATCTGCATCCAACCCCACGACATTTCAATACGTACATATTAGGATTCGACTTCAATATATCAACCTCAAAACAATTTGAATGCACTCCTTTGTCCACTAAATCCCTCACTTCATCCTTAGTCGCAAATTCTTGATGCAAACTCATATCAATACCATCATCCCACTCAATATTGACAATTGTTTCTTCAGCTGGTGTAACAGCCGCCATCTCCTCCCTGTCATCCATTTCATCAACCTCTTCATTGCTTTTCTCATGCTCATACCCATCTGATTGTTTTTGAGGAACAATTGCCAACTCCTCAACTCCAACCATACCATCATTAGCTCTGCCACCACTCTGAATTTCCTCATTCATAGAGAACTGCTCGTTACTCTGATTTTCTGAGACAATTTCGGAAGGCTCCACGTGCAAGACACTACCCGGTTTTTCTTATCTACCTCCATTAAATATCCTAAAACATCTTCATCATCCAGAATATAGGAAGGCCTCTTATTATTATCCACGACCAGAGGAAAGTAACTCAGTTGAAGCTTTGTCGCAGCTACATCAATATTCATTTTCTTGCATATTCTATCAACCAAGTGAGAATAAGTAATCTCCTCATATCTTCCTTTCATCACTAATGTAGAAATATGCCGGTCTCCACCATGATCAAAATGTATCACCACAACTCCACCACTATTCATAGTTCCTGAAAAGGAGAAAAAACTAACATTACCACTTAATAGGTATACAAGTTATACGAGTTCTAGGTCGCTAAAATGCTGTTATACTAGTATTACCAGTTAGACTGGTTTACATGTAACAGTAGTAATAAGTTATACTAGTAATACCAGTTATACTACGTTTACTTGGCACATGATTACTGTAAGTTATACAAGTTCTACCCATACTCATTCAATGTTACTTAGACTTGTACCAGGTTTACTAGTTGTACGTTTCGTATGAACAATATTAGTAATACTAGTTCTACCGGTTTTACTACTTTTATTTTTGTAAGTTGTACCAGTGTAACTGGTTCTTAACTAATTTTAACTTAAAAGTTGCACCAGTTGTACCATAGATAAAAATGATTTATTCTACAATATTATGCTTTATACTATAACAACATTATATTAAACCTTAGAATCTGACTCATAACGTTAACATATATATTATGTGAGTAAACCAAAATAGAAAACAATAAAAAAAAGAGACAAAGAAGAGTGAAAGAGAAAGAGAGGGAGAGAGTATACACACACTTACCTAGCAATTTCAGAACCAAAAACGACTCACATGTGCTGTTTCAAGGCGTTGTAAGCTGTAGGAAGACCCTAATAAACAGAAGTAAAGGTTTGTGGATGAAGAGTTGGAGAAGAGAGCTTTGGTTGGTGAATGAAATGAATTTTCGTGGTAGTTGGAAAGTGAAATGAAGAAGAAGAAGATGGATTAAATTTACTGTGGGACCCAAGCGAGAGAGAGAAGGAGAGTTTGAGAGATCTGACGGTTGAGATTATAACATAAGGGAAATATCTAATGGTTGAGGGGTGAGTTTCATTAATGGCATTGTTTGTAATTATTTCATTTTTTTCTTTTAAAGATCCGACGGCTCACAATATAAGGGAGATGAGCTCATCTAATGGTCCATATTGAAAGTCATTAATGGCAAAATGGTAATTTTCTTCTCCTTGGTCCATACAGATTATTTTTGGATGCTGTAGAATGCTTTTTGATCATTTGGTCCATACGAGATTTTAGTCCGTTGTGGAAGGATAAGGTATGAAAGGAGGAGTTGTGGACAGGGAATTTGTGTACTGGAGAAGGTTTTATCTCAGGATTGACATGATATGATGATTGTTCGGATTTGTTTTCTTATTTTTAGTTATAAGGCAAAGTTTGATGTCGCAGACTTGCAATGAATTGTTGTCTTGTTAATTGTTGGTTTGGCTGAAACTAATCAAATTAAAACATTTTTTGTTATGAACTTATGATGGTTTGGCACTGATGGAATAAATGTATGTTTCATTTCATTCATATTTTATTTTTGTAATGGGTGTGAAATGATTTTTGTTTTGAAAACACTTTCCATGGACACATTAAAATGTGGATGTGGACAATTGAAATCAAGCAATTGATAGAATGGAATTAATTTAGAATAAAAATATAGCCAATTTTTGTTCAAAGAGATCACAAAAGAATAAGAAAAAAAATCAGATATTACAAGTCATTTTCACATCACCCATCATTTTTGTCTCATCCATGTACAAACCATTCCCGTTTCTCTCAAGGATATTTGTCAAACCAACCACTTGGACCCACGAGAAAATGTGTCACATGTGATATGTGTTCTTTTATGTAAAAGAAAGACAAAATGTGTCCTATTAGGTAATCAACTCATGATTAATTTTATCCAAAACTGTATAAAACTTATGGTAAGTTATTTAGGAATTACTCTTATACCATGACAAGTCTTAGTTTGGGATCAAAGTTAACTTGTTACTATTGATGATCAATGATCTTTATTTATACAAGAAGGATCGTTAAAACCAAAGCACAAAGGAAATAGGTAAACTGAATGATTAATTTTATCCAAAACTATATAAAACTTATCCTAAGTTATTTAGGAATTATATCTCTAATATAGATAAGGTATTTTTTGTCAACCAAGTGCAACAATATTGGCTTTTCCATCGTAATAGAATTTTTACCATGCTTCCATTGACTAAGGTAATAACGAAAGGATTTAGTAAACAAAAAGATTGGATGGTAGTGATGATCTCCTTTTATGTTTCATTTGTCTACCCAATAGACAAGTACACAAACCTTGGGTGCCACAATTCCAAAAGTAAGGTCGAAATACCAATCGAGAGAGAGAACAATACCAACGCAAAATTATGATGTCACATTTGTTGTCCACCAGACCATCCTATAAGACGTTTGATACATCACTTGATGTTATTCAATAATATGCAATGCTTACTGTAAACATGTAACATCTTCTCGTGGCTAAAGGAAGATCGTAAAAAAATGTTACATTTTCTCTCTCTTGCTTCGTGATCTTGATAAATCATGAGAAATCTCTTTTAAATTTTTAGAAATACAATAGTCAAATAGTTTATGTGCTTTAAAAAATAGTGATTTGTGCCTGCTACTAACCTTTGATAAATTAATGTTGAGTAATATTTCTTTTAACATGAAATTATTTTCCGAATGTAATAAGAATTTACATATTTTAATCAGATATGGACCATATGGTGAGATTTAGATACATTAGAAAAAGGAATATTTGGTTATAAACATTAAACATTAGTTTACAAGTAATTCAAAGGTAAAATAATGTTTAAATTCTTATTACATTCGAAAAACAATTTATTACTTTGCCTGATACAACCTCATACTCCTTTAATATCCTGAGAATAGTTTGACACTCTTCTTTTTATGCCTTACAAGAGAAGAGTCTGTCATCTGCAAAGAGAAGATGAGATATCGATGGACAAGCTTTAGCTACCTTCATTCCGGTTAATTGTTTCCCTCTATCAGCCTTTTTGATGTTTGCTAGGTGCACATAATGAATAAATATGGCGATATTGGATCCGCTTGACGTAAACGCCTATGTGGAATTATGAGACCGCATGGTTGACCATTTAGTAAAACCCGATATTGAACCGATGATATACATTTCATCATTAGCTTGATCCAATAAAAATCAAAACCCATTTTGTTTAGGAGAGCCTGAATAATGTCTCATTCCACCCGATCATAAGCTTTACTCATGTCTGTTTTGATTGCCATATACTTTTCTTGGCATGCTTTATTGGTTCGTAGGCCATGGAACATCTCCTGAACTATGAGAATATTATCCGATATCTACCTTCCTGCCACAAATGCCGATTGAATCTCCGATATAAGTGTGGGGAGACAGAGTTTCAATCTCTGACATAAGACTTTCGAGATGATCTTATACCCTACATTATTTAGGCTTATTGGTCTTAGTTCTGTCATCCTTGTAGGCCTTTCCGTCTTTGGAATCATACAAATATTGGTGATCTTTAACCTTGAGTCCATTTCTCCTGAAACCAGGAAATTCTTCACCATCTCAACCAAGGCATTCTTAATTATATGCCAGGAATATTGGAAGAAAAGAACTGTCATTCCATCTGGTTCTGGAACATTCTCAGGATGCATCAAAAACAAAACTTGCCGTACCTCGTCCTCAGTCGTTATCCTTAACAGCATTTGGTTCATCTGAAAGGTGATACACATTGTTATCTCTTTCAGGAAACTATCAAACTCTGATGGGGAAGTGATACTAAATAAGTCCTCGAAATAGTCTACTGCCACTTTCTCGATACCTTTATCCTCCGTAATCCCATTTCCATCCTCATCATGTATCCCTACAATCCTATTACGAACACGTCGTTGAGTTGTTAAGGCGTTATAAATTTTGTATTGCGATCCCCAGACGTATACCACATATTCCGATTTTCCTGATGTCAGTAGTCTTCTTCATCCTTGTATGCATCCTGTAATGTTCTCGATACCTAAAGAATTTCCTCCTGAGACCTATTGTTGTATGTGTGTACTTCTTCGAGAGTTTTTGGAAGATCATTAATTTTTTCCTTTCTGTATGGTGGATTGTTTTTCCGCCATTTAACAATTTCATGACGAAAATTGCTTATTTTTGTAACAATATACTAAATTTTGTAACAATATCCTCTATGCAACTTTCATTATATTCTGAACGGCCTATAACAATTGATTCCATAAGACCTTCCTGCCCAATTCATATTTTGTCAAACCGAAATTGCCTTCTTCTCTTAGGAACTTTGTCTTCTAGGTACATCACTACTGGACGATGGTTAGATCCTACTATCCCTAGGTATTCTGTATAAGAACATAGAAAGAGTGTGTGCCAGTCTTCTTTTGTTAAAGCACGATCTAGACGACATCTAATAAACCAATGTTTCTCCGAATCTAAAATTCTAATAAACCAATGTTTCTTATCACACACATAAATACTTATTTTAAAAAATCTAGAAAAACACTTTGCAAAAAATAATCACAAAATTTTAAGTTTGACCACATCTAGTCTAATTATTTATCATCTAAACTATTAAAACTGAAGTACATATATTACCTAACCCTAAATTTTTCATAATAATTATCATTCTATGCCACTGCAATTAAAACAAATAATTAAAGATTAATCTATACTATTAAAAGTTTGCTTTTGAGGTTCCAGCGAGCGTCCACATCAGCGTTAAAAAATTCTCCCATAAGATGACATGTGGCATTAGCACTAAAAAGTAAATATAAAGGAAAACTAAATAATAAGTCAATATATAATATAAGAAATAGAAATATTACATTAAACATCTATCTTATTATTATCTTTTGATATAAAAACAAAAACTAATAAGTAAATATACAATATAAGAAAAAATAAAAGATAAGTAAATATACGATTAAGAAATTAAAAAACTAAATTAAACATCTATCTGAAAAATATAATTTAAAATAAATATTAAGTAAATATACAATATAAGAAATACAAATATAATATTAAACAATTACATAATATTATAGCAAGTAAATATACAATATAAAAAATAGGTAAATATAAATATAAGGAATAAAAATATTATATTAAACATCTTACGTAATTTTATTATTTGAATATATAAGCAAAAAATTAGAATAATTGAATATACAATATAGAGAAAAATAAGTAATATACATTAATTAGAAATAAAAAAAAACTAATTAACATCTATCTGAAATATGTATAATAAAATAAATAATAAGTAAATATACAAATAAGAAATAAAAATTACATTAAAATCTATCATAATACTAGAATAATGAAATATTAAATTTAAGAAAATAAGTAATAAATAAATATCCAATATAAGAAATATAAAAACGACATGAAACATCTGTTTCAAAAATTTATAATAAATAATTAACAATTAAATATACAATATAAGAAATGAAAATATTACATTAAACATTATTATAATATTACAAATTGATATAAAAGAAAAATAAAATAAGTAAATAGACAATATAAGAAAAAAAGTAAAGATACAATATAAGAAATGGAAAAACAAACATCTATCTGAAAAAGTTAGTTTTCATTTATATTATTTCCAAACATTTCTATAAGTAAAACGCAATATATGAAAAGCATAGAATAAAAGAATTGGAAATATTATATTAAACATCTATCATAATATTATCCTTTGATATAAAAAAAATTAGAATAATTAAATAGACAATAAAAAAAATAATAAACAAGTAAATATACACTTAAGAAATGAAAAAAATAAATAAAAAAAACTCTCTAAAAAATGTATCGTAAAATAAATAATAAGTAATATATAAATAATAAATAAAAATATTATATTAAACATATATCAAAATATTACACTAAGTAAATATAGAATATAAGAAAAACTAAACAATAAGGAATTATATATAAAAATATAAATATTACATTAAACATATAAAGTAATATCATCTTTTGATAAAAAGCCAAAAAAAAGAATAAGTAAAATACAATATAAAGAAAATAAGTAAATACAAAATATCAGAAATGGAAAACTAATTTAAACATATATGAAAAAATGTATAGTAAATAAATAATATGTAAATATGTAATATTAAAATAGAAATATTTCGTTAAAAATATATCATAATATTAGAAGGAAATAAATAATAAGTAAATATACAATATAAGAAATAGAAAAACTACATTAAAATATATCTGAAAATGTATAGTAAAATAAATAATAAGTAAATATATATATAAGAAATATAAATATTACATTAAAAATCTAATGTAATATTACCATTTGATAAAAAAACAAACAATTAAAATAAGTAAATATAAAATATAAGAAAAAATAATAAGTAAATATACAACATAAATGGAAAACTAACATACAATATAGAGAAAATAAATAATAAGTAAATATAAAATATAAGAAATACAAATTTTACATTAAACATCAATCATAATTCAGATTTGATAGAAGTGAAGGAGTTGGATTGATAAGGAGATAGAGGCTTAGAATATGAGAAGAAAGTAGAAATAACAAACTCAAAAGCCATGCAAGCTAAGCTGACATGAGTGAAGAATGACATTTTCATTCTCCCGTCCTTATCTTTAATCAGATTAAAAGAGGCGTGAATCATCTTCGGGTGTCTTCACTTTCTCCTTCAATTTTTGTAAATGACTGGTTTGTTTTTGTGCACAAAAAATAGTAATTGTAGGAAGAATATACATTTTTAAGTTGCACTAAGAGTAATTAGGCGAAACAATATGAAGCTTTAGTAAATAATCAAAACAAATGTCTCACAAAAATCAGTTAGAAAAATATCAAGATATAATAAATAAAACAATATTTTTTTTTTGTAAAAAATACATTGAATAACTTGAATTTGGTGAAAAATAATCAACAAATAATAGTTTATTTTAAATTTTACATGATCTAATCCAAAATATAAAACTACGGAAAAACTAGCAAATATTTATAAGAACGAAAAAAAGAGAAAATTCATTTACAATATTATTTTGACGTTTCATCAAAACCAAACCAATGGAAATAAATAAGAAAGAAATATCATGGTTATCTTTTTTGTGTGGTTACCGTGCTCAATCTTAAAAATATTCACATGAAAATTGAAAGAAAAATACAACACTGATTAATAAAGTAGAATTAAAAAAATAATAATAATAAAATCTAATAAATAAATTTCTATTAATAAAGAACAAATTTATCACATTTGGAAATTTATCCAATAATATTTATTAGTAAAACATGAGTATAATGTTATTTTCTCTGTTAAGTTCTAATGAACTGTTGTTCAGTTGAGTTTAACCTTTTATTCTTAGACTATGGTAATTATGATAGTTAAAGTAACACATTTCAAATCTGTGATTTTAAATATAAAACAAAGCAGGTTACAATTATTTTTCACAAACACAAAAATTCAGTAAATTCATTACATATTGATAATTTAGAAATCAAATTTAGTTATAATAAAAATTAAATTTATAAACCCCTGCTTAGTTTAATTATATTTGCAATAATCATTTGGTTCATTTTTCATTTAGAGACTAAAAGTACAAAACAAAATCACTTTTAAGTTTTGAAAGGTGAATAATGAGTAAATGACATATCACAATCAAATATTCATTTGTATCTCTTTCCACAACGTAAAACATAATATCTAATTATTATAGTCTTTTGCAGCATTATATATTAATGCAAAAAATTACAAAACACTTATATATAAAACATTATATTCAAATATATATATACTAAAATTTGAAAACTTTTTAGGTGTTTTTGAATTTACTACCCGCCCGTAGGGCGGGTTTAACCTTAGTTTATTTAAATAATAAATATTATCTAACTTGATTGAGATTATGCTGGAGAGTTTACTTACCAAAAACATTACGTTCACGTTAATATTTTATACATAAATATCAAGAGTTTTATATCTTATAAACTTTATCATTTGAATTGAACCTGCCGGTTTAGTATATTAAATCAAATTCTGGTGGCAATGGTCTAGACATTTTTTCTGAAATGTTAGTGTCGAATAATTTAACATAATATAAAACTTAAAATTAATCATTAACTTTTTCTATTGATTTTTAAAATTGAAGAATATAAAACTACAATTATTTGACTCTTAACCGGTTATCTCAGTTTATACCTAGATCACAAGGTGGTCTTTTTAGATATCTCTTAGACATTATTTGTCAAGTGATTTGCTACATTTTTCTATATGATCACTCTTACAAAAAAATGTGACATTTAATCTATTAAAATATGAGTACATTTTGAGATTAATCCTGAATTTTCCACAAAAATTACATCACTATGCCATTATCTTTTTAAAATCGACAAATTAATAACTAACCAGCGAGATTTTAGTTGTCTATGCAAACCACCTATACGTAAATTAATTACTAAACCACCGAACAGATAGAAATCTAATGGGCTGAATTAGTATGGCCCAAATTAAAATTTTGTATCCTACAGCCCAATTTAGAAATATAAAAGTCGTGTATATATGGAACAAATATAATTATCAAGTGTTTCAGTGTTTTTGTATGATTCTTATTAATTATAGAACAAAAATATATTAATAATATAGTTACAATTTTAACGTTATTTTTAATACATTCAGTGACAACACAAAATTCACTTGTATAATATAAATATCATAGGTGTTTTGTTAAAGTTTATTTCATTTAATTCTAAATGAAATCACTAAATTACTTGATAAAATAATTATTGATACCATAAAACAATGATCTAACACAGCCAAAATAAAATTCACACGATACTGTAATGAAATATATATTTTTAAAACAAACTAATATAATATAATAAAATCATTACATTTTTGTTTTTATATGTTTTGTAAGGTTCGTAAAAATATACACTCGCGCGGACGCATTTAAATTATTTAGTTCGGGTTTGTTCGGGTTCAGATAATACATTTAAATTATTTTTAAATTTATTATACTCTAAATTTCTCAAAATATATAAGCAAAATAATATATTGCATTAACTTTGTAGATATTTACATTTGACTATTTATATATATTTTCAATTATTTAAACCAACTTATAAGTACCATATATATTCTCGATGTTTTTATATATATTAAATCTAAAAATAATAATATATATAAGTATATAAATCTATTTCGAATACATTTGGGTATCTGAAATACTTCGGTTCGGATCAGATTCGGTTTCAGTTCTCTAAATACCAAAATTTTAATATTTAATCATTTCGGTTTTTGGTTTGGTACTTCTTTTGGATCGGATCTGTTCGATTTTTTGGATTCGTTTTTTTTTGTCCAACTCTAATATTGACATGAAAAACAACATATTTTATAAAATATACACCCGCACGGGTGTGCGGGTCAAAATCTAGTGACTATTAAAATTGATGACATGTCTTACGGTTAATGTTGATATATATTTTTGGTAAAATTTGTAGAATATGACAATAACTTATACATTACGTTTAATGTTGATTTATATTTTTGATAATTTTTTAGAGCATGGTAATAACTCATAAATCACCATTAAAATAAGTATATTCAAATATGACAATATAAATTTCGAAATATTATTTAGTTTTATTTTTAAAATTATAAAAAATTATTACTAAATTTTTCAAAATTATCTCCATTTTTAAAGTTAAAAGTTTTAATCGTAATATCATTAGTTTCTTTCAGATATCTACAAATTTTATAAATATTGTTTTATTTTAAATTTTTGATAACTATATAATTTTTATATGAATATTTTTAGTAATTTTATACAATTTTATTAAATATTTTTTAACCAAAACAAATAGATTAAAAATTATCTAAGATTATAATTTTAAATATAAAAACATATATTATTAACTATAATTTAACTTAAAAATTGTTTTTCCTTAATTTTATGATAAATTACCCCAACTATATATTATTGGTCCAAAATAATATATATAATATTAAGAAATTTATTTTTAAATAATTTGAATTTTTAATAATTTATCACTGTACATTGTACATGAAAAAACTAATTAGTTAGATACAATTTCACTAACCAGTTGAAAAACTAATAATATAATCCTAATCATTCAGAATAAACAATGTAATTATTGAACATTTATTATAATTTTTTTCTTTACATAATAATTTAGGCATGTGTATTCATCTATCCTTTCAGGTATATGAAATTAGATTCCACTCGGATATTATAAATTTTCTGGTGGATTGAGTTGGGTTTTTAAGGTCCTAGTGGATTTGGTTTTGATGTGTAGGAACCTAAAAATGAAAAAAAGATTTTTATATATATATTTAAAAATGTCACTAATTAATAAAAAATAAAATAAAACTAATACGCGCACGGATGTGCGGATCAAGCTCTAGTCTCTATTATTAAAAGAGAAGTATTGAAATAAAACAACCCTTTGTTTTCAACTAATTTACCATGATAAACCACTTAAGTTATTAATTAACATATCTTTTAGAATTCTTTATATTGTTTATTTAATTAATACATTTTCAAAATACATCCTAACTAAAAATTATGGCAATAATAATTAAATAAACCTAGATTTTAATATTCTCTGTCTTTTCCTATTTTAGATATATGTATGTTTAATAATTAACAAAACTTGTTTTAAATAGTTAACAAATAATATTGTTTTAAATCTATATAATTATTTTTAGTAATAACTAAAATAAAAGTCATCACATAAAATATTATTATATATTATACAAATATATTATGTTATGTATATTTATATAAATAACAGTCTAATGTAAATTAAATATGATAATGTTGAAAAGTATATAATATATATGTATATTAAAAGAGAAGTACTGAAATATATAAAACAATCCTTTGTTTTTCAACTTATTTACCATGATATGCCACTGAAGTTATTAATTAACATACTTTTAGAATTCTTTATATTTTTTATTTAATTAATAAATTTCCAAAATTAGATCCTAACTAAAAAATATGGCAATAATAATTAAATAAACCTAGATTTTAATATTCTCTGTCTTTTCCTATTTTAGATATATGTATGTTTAAAGATAATTAATAAAACTTGCTTTAAATAGTTAACAAATAATATTTTTTTAAAAGCTATATAATTATTTTTAGTAATAACTAAAATAAAAGTCATCACATAAAAATAGTTATTTATATATTATAAAAATATGTTATGTTGTGTATATTTGTATAAATAACAGTCCAATGTAAATTCAATATGATAAATGTTGAAAAGTATATATAATATAAAGCACCATATAATTAAAGTAGTATATACAACAATTTTACTATTCATAAAATTTTGATCCGTAAGTTAATAAAAAATATATTTGTATGGATATACGGGTCATATTCTAAAAATATGGATTATACGATTAGTGGTTTATAAGATAGAATAAAATTATTCAGTACAGCTATTAAGTTATTGCGGTTAAAAATGTATTTAAACAGATAAATTTTAAAATATATGTCACTAGATGACAAAAAAACAAAAAAAAAATATATGTCACTTATGCAAATAAATATTTATTGTAAAAGATGAAAATACAGCCGTACGGATGTGCGGATCAAAAACTCTAGTGTTTTATTACCAGTCGTTTGGTTTATTTTAAAATTATATGTACAATGATCATTTTATTTTGTTTGTGATAAATTTTTAATTATGTGCTGAAAATTAAATTTTTACATTTCTGACAAAAAAACAAATTTAAGTTATTTAATGAAAAAGAAGATTTTATAATTTAGTGAGACAATCATTTCTAAATAGACCGCATAAAAATGCAGTGTTCCAAAAATCAGACGATGAACTGGTTAAAATTATCGAAATGGAGAAAACAAATTAAAAATATTAAAAATCCATGAACTAAATAAAAAAATTATTTAATATTTCTAATATTTTATATTTCATGTATATTCCTATTCTAATTATGCATCATATATACTGTTATTATTTTGAAGTATATATATTAAAATTAACACATCTTATCATTTGTGAAACATGCTCATATTACAATATTAGACTTGACTTCAATAATTATGAACTAACTGTAACTTAAATAATTATCCGCTTCAGATCAGTCAGGGTAAAACATCGAAAATGGTGATTTGTCTTTCTAGTTTCTACAACAACAATGGTGATTTTGAATTAATAACGAACACAAGTTACTATTCAAATTAAAAGAATCTGCAAATTTAGGCCTTGGCGTTCATTTTGAATTCCAAAAAAAAAGAAAAAACTGAACATTATTGCTTTTCTAAGGAAACAACGAAAAATGATGCAAATGTATCGAATACAAAGTAGTCGTCTGTTCAACAAAATTTGAAACACAAAAATTACGAGAGCTTATATAAGAAAACAAACAACAAAGATAGACGTTATAAGAAGCAAAAACGCAAAAACAGAAACAATCAAAGGTAAAGGAAAAAGAATGAGCCAGATTATCATTATTATTACCTTGTTCTCTCGTTCAGACAAAAGCAGGCATGTCCTTAAGCCATGCATCAAGTGGCTTACCAATGGAGTAAACGATGAAACCAATCTCTCTCAACTTGTCCACATTCAAAACGTTTCTCCCGTCGAAGATAAAAGCTGGTTTCTGCATGTTGTCAAAGATCTTCTGGTAGTCCAATGACTTGAACTCATCCCACTCGGTCAGAACGCAGACCGCGTGTGCATCTTTTGTAGCTTCATACGCATCCCATTTCACACTCACTTGTTTCACCGTGGTCGGGCTCATTGGCTGCAAGTGAAGCGGATGGTCCCAATCGAACTTTTTCATCGCAAGGTCTCTCTGAATCTGTTCCTCAGTGACTTGAGGATCGTAGATGCTGATCTGCGCCTTGTCTCCTAACAAACCTTTGCACACATCAATGGCTGGTGTTTCCCTAGTGTCGCCGGTGTCTTTCTTGAACGCGAAACCGAGGATCGCAACCTTCTTGTTGGAGACGGTGTTGAACATAGAAGATACGATTCTGTTCACAAACCGGTTCTTCTGGTAATCGTTGATCTTGATCACCTGTTTCCAGTACTCCGCCACTTCCGGAAGCCCATTGCACTGACAGATGTAGACAAGGTTCAAAATGTCCTTCTGGAAACAAGAACCTCCGAATCCGACACTAGCGTTCAAGAACTTGGGACCGATTCTTGAATCCGTCCCAACGGCGTAAGCCACTTGAGTGACGTCAGCGCCGGTGGATTCACAAAGAGCCGACATGGCGTTCACGGAAGAAATCCTCTGAGCCAAGAAAGCGTTTGCCGCCAGCTTGGAGAGCTCAGCCGACCAGAGATTGGTTGTGATGATCTGGTCTTCAGGAACCCAGTTGGCGTATACTTCCTTAAGCGTCTGAACAGCTTTGAAACCTTCAGGCGTCTCTCGTCCTCCAATGAGAACACGGTCAGGGTTGAAAAGATCAGCGATCGCAGTACCTTCCGCAAGAAACTCCGGATTCGACAGGATCTGGAACTTGATCCCTTTACTGTTATGCATCAGAATCTTCTCGATGGCTTCAGCCGTTTTGACAGGGACAGTGGACTTCTCAACGACGATCTTATCAGAAGCCGAAACATCGGCGATCATACGAGCAGCACTCTCCCAGTAAGTGAGATCCGCGGCTTTGCCAGCTCCGAGACCGGTGGTTTTGGTGGGGGTGTTGACGGAGACAAAGACGATATCAGCTTCCCGCACGTGTTTCTCAACGTCGGTGCTGAAGAAGAGGTTTTGGCCTCTACATTGCTTAACGATGTCTTCAAGACCTGGCTCGTAGATGGGAAGCTGGTCACTGTTCCACGCGTTGATACGTGGAACAGAGATGTCAACGACTGCTACTTCTATGTGTGGACATTTGAGTGCGATCACAGCCATTGTTGGACCACCGACATATCCAGCTCCAATACAGCAGATCTTCACCATTGTTTTTTGAATCTCTCTCACTCTCTGCAAAAAAAAATTGAATCAAGATCGGATAGCAACAGAGATCCACCACGTACGTATTTCAAAATGAAAGTCAGAAACGGATCAGATCTGGACAAAGAGAACACTCAGTACACGTAGATCTAAGCACTATCTAGCTTGATTTCGATAAAATGAGCACAGTTAACGATGGATCTATAATTGATGACGCGATCTATGAGATCTGAGAGGTATTAATCGACGATCCAGAGAGAGGGATTAGCTAAGAATCAATCGCGACAATGCAGCTCATAGAAATGTAAAGGATCAAACGAGGAGAGAGATCGGTGTTACCTCCGAAGATTAGCGATGAAGGAATTGATCTGTTGGAAGAAGGAGAAGGATGTTTCGAGGAGCGCAGGAGAAAGAAAGACGAAGAAGGAGGGGTGCGTTTTATAGGAGACGCATTTCCGATTTTGCCCTTTGACGTCTCACCTTGCGGTGGAGCAAGATTTCAATCATAGGCGAGGGTAAAACAGAGAGTATGTTGGAAGTATTGTGGAGATGACGAGAGGGGCCCTGTTGAAATTAGCCCATGTTTTTAACCCGTCCATCATGCAGTGTTATCTGGCACGACGAATTCACTAGCAGATCTTTGCGTTCCCAAACACTTTTTGTCTTTCTTGTGCAAAGAAAGACACTTCTCACATGTGAAACACATTTGGATGAGACAAATATGTTATTTAGACAATTATGCCTTTATAGAAAGGAAGAAGCGTCCGTATATTGTGCGGGAAAAAAATGTGTTGCAAATGAGTTTATAAGACATTTTTCTTTTATCAATCATTTGACACATTTAAGTTTATGGGTTTATATATAAAAATATTGTGTTTATTACATTAAATTATAATTTTTTTCTCTATATTTCAATATCCACTTTCAATATCTTTTTTTAGTATTTTAACATTTATATAAAAATGTATGGACATGCACAATCCAAATGTGGATGTAAAACTATGACATAAATGAAAGATGTAAGTTTAGACACAATTCACATGTACGCAGTTCTTCCATCTACATATTTTTGATTGACAAAAACTTTGTCCACATTTTTATTTTCCACAAAATACATGACTAATAAATTCTAATTTACAATAGTTAGTAATATATATTAAAATATAAAAATATGTATATTGATACAAAAAAAATCATTTATACATATATTTTATTTCAATTTTTTGATATATCTCCACTTTGATATTGTACACAACTCTTTTATCCACATTTCATGAATCAACAAAACTCATATCCACATTTTCTTTGTACACAGTGTACAAAACAATTATTTAATTGATTAAAAAAATTTGTACAGTCTCAAAACTTCATAAATGATTTAATTAATTAAATATCAGTAGATCTTTAGTATTAGAACTAAAAAATTATACAATACATAAAACATATGAACAACAAATACATTGATTTTGCATTTTTCTGTACGTGAGCAACATAAAGCAGGACTAGAGTTATAATTCTATAAAGTTTGGGACTAATTAAAAGATAAATCTAAAAATTTGGAAACTTAGGGGGAAACACAAAAACTTACATAAATACAAGGACCAATATGCAAATGCATGATTCTTGATTGCAGATACAATCGAGCTTTCTTCAATGGCGACTCCGAGATCGAACCACCGCAGCTTCACCGAGATCATGGACGAGGCTTCGCAGAGATGAGCGAGGACGAGGAGGAGGCGACTTGGACGACATATCTAGTGATGGAGTCTGAGCACGGCGACAGCTCAAACCACCGCAACTGAGCACGACGAGGAGCTCGAACCCCCGCAGCTGAGCATGGCGAGCTCATCCATGACGATGCTGAGCCCGTAATCCAACTTCCGCAGCTTCACCGAGCTCAAATCACCATAGCTTCACGAGATGAGATGAGCACGGCGAACTACCGCAGCTTGACCGAGCTCATCCACGCCGATGTGAGCTCGAAATCCATGGTGTGCTCACTGGCGGTGTAGGAGGAGGAGTTTACTCGTTTTTCGTCTCCGCCGACTCTCTCGTCTTCTCCGATGGTTTTCCCGGAAGTTCCACTTCATTCACGATGATGTTGAGGGAGATGAAATAGATCGGCAATTATCATCCTCTGGAGTTGTCTCACACTCTGTTTTCTGGTTCTTCTGATTTTTTTAAAATTAACAAGACTGATATGACTTGGACAAAAGAGACGACAGACCAGCCATAACCACATGAACAAATTGATTCCATTACAAGCTTTGGTCTTATCACACCCATCAATTATTTCTTCGTTTTGTTTACAATTTGAACACTTGAAAAAGTATACTTGAGTTAGGAGAGATGATGAATTTGTCGAGATTTAGGAAGAGAGGAATGAAAAAGTAATGTATGTTCAGGTTCAGGGATAATAAGGTCATTTAACAATAGAAAAGTGTGTGTCAAGTGTATTGTGTCTCTAGATGTAATTGAAAAGTAAGAAAGTGTCTCTGAAAGTAAAATTTTCAAATTTCAATTTCTTCCGTAAATTTTTGGCTTTTATATAAGTACTAGTGTCACGCTCCATGCTATGCATGGATAAAAAAATTGCATTCTAAATTATTTGATGATAAAACTGTAATTTCATTTATCAATCAGAATAAACTATTATATTAAATTTTATTAATTATGATTTTAATTAAATACAGTTTAAATATAAATATGAATGGCCTGTGAGGTAGTTGTAGTCAAACTAAAAAAGTTGGAAATGGTAAAACAATATTTCTGGTATTGTTTTAAAATGGATAAAAAACTATGATAAATTATGATAAATCAATATCAAATCTTTTACTTATTTTTAAGAGTATTTGCGCTCCATAGCGATGATTCATAAAATAATTAGATATATGGAAATGTACTGTGCTATTTTTCATAACCCCAAGTGTCTCTACTATCTACTTATGACAAAAGACATGGCATATCTATTACATATTTATTTGTATCTTTTCTCTTCTCTCTTTCTCCGAATTCGTTTTTTTTGCTAATCTGAAACAATCTTTACATCTCCCGTCGAAACATACTCCAAATATATATCATCTCTTTTGTATCCTGTACCGTTTTTCTCTCTATTCTTCATAAAAGTCTCACTGCTCTTTCAATGATTTTAATCTTTTTAGGATCAACTGTATCTATTGTTATTAGATTGAGCCTCCCCCTCTCACCGCCGTGTTCCTTCTAACCACCCCCACAAGCTTGTTCCGTGAGAGCCACCATCCCGTCCCATGTTCCCCTCCTCTGATCCTTCATATGTGACCAGATCATGTATTTCCTAAAGTCCATGTCACATTTTGCCCGCCTCCCTCTTTGATGTGTCTCACAACAGCGGCGTTTCTTAAATTTATGTCCTAGTTGTAAGATCTTGCTTTGTTACCTACAAAACTCTTTCTGCAGAATTAAGACTTTTTGTATGTTTGGTCTTCCAAAATTAAAAGATCTGGGTTTTGTGGCATATGAGTTCTATTACTCAGAATTACAATTTTTATCCAGAAAAATTATGTAATATCCGGTTATAAAATAAAGATATTGTTTTATACATTTCAATAAT
This sequence comes from Raphanus sativus, assembly GCF_000801105.2. Classification (NCBI taxonomy): domain Eukaryota; kingdom Viridiplantae; phylum Streptophyta; class Magnoliopsida; order Brassicales; family Brassicaceae; genus Raphanus; species Raphanus sativus. The sequence continues at coordinate 20,620,852 of NC_079517.1, read as the reverse complement.
TCAATTTGATCCCATATGATCTACTTCACCACTGTATTTTATTATTTTGGAAGATGTATGTCGTGCTGATTTTCAATTGTTACGATATGTATCTGCCAAAACTCACTTCTGACATGCATTTTTTACTGATATAAAAACTATATTTTCTCTGCTCAAGAACCAACAAAAATATATCTTTGTGCGAATGTCACGCGCTTGAACCGTTGTCAGCACTACACGTAAGGGTATAAATGTCTCTCTAGTTGGCACGCATTCCATGTCGCCTAAATACAGAAATATTTTGGTCATACACCTAATTACCATGCTTTCTATGTATATTCAACTAAATCACTCTATTTTTAATATCTTGACACTTAATATAAAATGGAATAGAAAAAATCAGTTGTGAAAAAGAATATCCACATTTAGAAGTTACCAAAAAAGCATTTAATTTTTTTTCTTAAACACTTTTTCATCCTCCAAACTCCTAAAATCCTTTTATTCTTTTAATGATGATACCTTTTTTTCAAAAGAAAAGTTTCATTTTCTTTCATATCTGATTTGTTTCTTATTTATGGCTACAACATTTTGTTTCAAATATGTTTTTTCCGTCTGTAGCAAATAGGTCACAAAACATATATGAAAAACAATTTATAGAGAAAAGTAGAGGAATATTGTGTTACCTTGTTTGCTGATAAGGTTAATCAAATATGGGTTTTCTTAGATCAAATATGATTAATTTTGAGAAAACTATGAGAATACAAATAAGGGCTTATTTAGAGAATAACAAAAAAAAAGAAATTAGATTTTTAGAGAGAGAAGAGAGAGATATGAAGAGAAAAGAGGAAAGAGGGTTGGATTTTGGTTAGATAGTGAATTTTGTTTTTTTCTTAGTTATTGGGTGCAAATTTCTTAAAAATAAAGTCTTTTTCAAAAAGAAAACTATGAGAATAAAAATAAAAAAGAAGAGCATTAAATTTTTTAAGAAGTTATATTGATTACCACAATTTTTGAAACTATGAAGAATATAGAAAAAAATGAAGAGAAGTATGGTGAAGTTTGACGACGATTGCAAATTATATAGAGAAGGAAACAGTTTGGTTAAATACAGATTGATAATGAAAAAGTAGCAAAAAGTGGGATCAAAATTCTGAGAAAAAATAAGAATTTAAATATTTTGAATTACATAAACATAGGGATAAAAAATCAACCTTAATATTTTTGTTTGTTTTTCTAAAAAAATATTAATGCCACGTGTCAGAATTTTGTTGATTATATAAATTGTGCTTTAGTATACAAGATATGCTCTCTTTAACAGTTAAAATACATCTATGTGTTTGTGTGTTTGTGTTCAATTAAAATGGAGGAATTTTCATGTTTAACGTTGATTGAACGCGAATTCTTGAAATCCACAGAGTTGAGGTCCATCTCGATTTTTGCCCTCATGTCTAAGCTCTCAGAGTTTCGAATAATTAAGTTTTGTGATTTTTGTTTACGATGAGTTTAGAGTTTTTAACTTCTATTTTCTTTTAGTTTTAGTTATTTAGTTTTAGTTAAAATTTTAAATTGGAATATACCTATATTTGAATTAAAAACAGCCAGATAAATCGTAATATCACTGTACTAGTATCACCAATTCATCACTCAACTATCTCTTTGAACAATTTAAACCCGTCATGTAAGACCTGACGATCAAACTTCCATGGGCGACCAAGGAGCAAGTGACAAGCATCCATTGGTATAATATTTCAGTATATTTGATCGTGATACACATCTCCAATAGAAAAAGTGACCAAGGCACGACGAGTAATGTTGACGTCATTCGATTGTTGCAGCCAGGCAAGTTTTTATGGGGCTGGATGGTGTTTGTCTTTTAGAGATAGCTTCTGGACAGCATCAGCGGCTATAACATTCTCAGAACTACCTGAATCTATGATAAGATTGCACACTTTACCTTTGATATGCAACGAGAATGGAAAAGATTGTTGCATTGTCGAAAATCCTCGTGAAGACGTGGTGCAAGGCAAGAACGTCGTAACATCAAGTAAACGCATGTGTCCGCTTCTAATTCTTCTGTTGATTCATCGTATTGGTGTCTGATTATCATCGTTAAATTCTACTTTTACATCACGACCAGTAGTGTCGAGCAGTAGTCCACGACGATTACGAGTTGGGCACGCAGATTTTCGGTGACCGGGCTCGCCACATGAGAAGCAATGAAGAGTACCGGTGCATAAGGAGCGAGCTTGATCGGTGGGTACCATAGCTGTATCAGGCGTTGTTTTGTTTTGTGTGGTTGCTGTTGTTGGTGTTGTGGTGGTGCTAGGCGCGAGTCGTTGTTGGCGTGTTGAGTTCTAAGGAGAAGCATGCTTCAACCGTCAATGCTTGTTGGTGTGCTTCAGATATCGTAAGAGGATTAAAAAGATTCAAAGTGTGCTGAATATGTTGGTGTAGGCCACCAATGAACTGAGCTAAGATTTGTTGTTCAGAGTCGTGAATATCAATTCGTTTCAGGAGCAAGAAAATTTATGTAGCATATTCTTCCACCGTACGGCTTCCTTGTCGAAGATGATGTAGTCGTGGAAACATTAGCTGGTCATAGTTGTAAGGGAGGAAAGTATTTTGCATATGTTTCTTCAACTTATTCCATGACTCACTTTTAGTTTTGCCCATACGAAATCTGGTAGTCTTAGGTTGAGTCCACCACGCAGTTGCTTTGCTTCGAAATCGCATGGCGAGTACGAGGACACAATGCTCAAGCAGGACTTGTTTGAACTCTAATATCTCATCAATCGCAGTTGCTCTGCTTCTTCAGCTACTTGGGTTCCATGAAATTTTGGAATCTCGAACTTGAAACTCCGATCCATCGTTCATTGAGTTGAACGGGTTGAGCTGTAGGTCAATTTCCTCTGAGAACAGCGAACGGATTTGCATCGTCTTCATGATCAGACTGTTCTTCCTCGTCTTTTTCTCTGGTCGCAGTGTTCTGCTGGGCGAGTAGACCTTGCATTGCCTGAGTAAGTTGCACAATCTTGGTCTGCATCTTTTCCATGGTTCGTTGCTGGATATCTGCTTGCGTTTCTTTCTTGGCACGGGGCATGATGGCGGAATGGGTGATAAGCATTAGATGTGGGCGGATGTTTTTTCTCTAATACCAACCTGATGGCGGGTAAGAACAATAGTTCAGCTCAATCTAGTGATTTCAATTGAAATCCCTGGAGACCTGCTTCCTGAAGAAGATGAATTTAATCAAATCTTGTTCAATGCTTCTCGAAATAGATGAATTGAATCAAATCTCTCTCACGGTATAAAGCAAAAGCTACTTTTTTAATTATCAAAAGTGTATCCTCTAAAAACCATTAAAATTCTTTATATAAAACTCTTAAACCATCATTAAATTCCTTAAACTATTAGTAAAAAGGCAAACCATAAACCCTAAGTAAAAAAGAAATAAGCAAAAGAGGAAACTTGTTGTTTAAGCTACTAGGATGCTGCTGCATCACTTCCACAAGTTAAGGTTTAATGAATGAAATAAAGTTGTGTTAAAAAAGGAGAGATAACAAGGTAATCATTCTTATGGTATGCCTTTTAAAAATATCCGCCAAAACTAACAACCTAAATTTAAAAGTGTGCTTTGCTAAATTTCAGGAGCTCCAAAAATGGAATTGGTTTGTTGTTCATCGTTGCCTTGTATGATAATTTTTCTCCACTTCAGGTAAAACAAAACCCATTTTTCTCCAAAAAGTTTAAAGTTTCCCTGTTTTGTTTCGCCTTCCGACCTCTTATCTTTCTTTCTTTCTCGGGTTCCCATCTCCCTCAAATTGGGAACCTGAAAATCGATTCCTCAACTTCACAATCATTTTTCCAGGTAAAGAAAAAAAGGAAAAAAAACATTTTACCTTCTTTTGCAACCTACGGTGCCTAACCTAATTTGTATGTTTCATCCTGCAGAATGGGTCTAAAGCTCTCAAGAGGGCCTGGAAAAGAGAAATCAGCTCTAGAACTAAGGCCTCACATTCTGACCTACCTAACCACAAATTCTTACCTACGTAACTTGGTGTCCAAGAAACGAAGACGGTTAACCATGGGTGGATATGATCTCGACATGTCTTATATCTCCGACAAATTGTTGGCTATGTCCTTTCCCGCCGAACGAATGAGAGCAGTTTATAGAAACCCTCTTTGGCAAGTCAAGTCTGTGCTTGATATGCGACATCATAATCACTACAAGGTCAATAAGACATATAATCAATTGTTACCAATTATATCAACATATTAAAAAAATCTTGTTTTGGCCAGGTCTATAACCTATGCATAGAAGAATGTTATGACCCAGAAAACTTCTACGGCCGCGTGGAGAGATTCCCATTTGATGACAACCATGTCCCAACTCTTAAAATGATCCAACTTTTCTGCCAAAGTGTTCATTCTTGGCTCTCATTAGATCCCAAAAACATCGCAGTGGTGCACTGCATGGTATTTCTACAAATAATTTTTTTTGTCACATTGATGAACCATATCATATCTAATGTAACTTTTGCAGGCAGGAAAAGGCAGAACAGGACTAATGGTGTCAGCATACCTTGTCTATGGTGGAATGTCAGCTGAGGAAGCTCTAGAGATGTACGCAAACAGAAGAACCACAAACAATAATGGAGTAAGTCCTCTATGAATAGAGAAAGCTTATCTTAATACAGAAACCATTAATCTCTTCCTTTACAGGTCTCGATACCTAGCCAGCGTCGTTATGTGAAATACTGGTCACATTTACTCTCGTTTGGTAAAAGAATTGGAAACAGACCTCCAGAGGTTAAACTACCTCAAGAACATAGCAGAGAGTTGCTGAGAATTAGACTTTACGATACCGTCAATGTTGATTCTGTCTTCTTTGTGGTCTCAGAACTTCAGGAGGTAAAATAACTACATATTGATCCACTGCAGACTCTATCTCTGCTTGATGTATACATTTTGGTGCATTGTAGACTCTGCTTTTGCTTGATATATACATCTTGATGCATTGTAAACTATGTTTCTTCTTCCAATATACATTTTGGACGCATTGTAGAATCTATTTTACTTAATATATACATTTTGATGCATATTAGATTATGTTTCTGCTTGATATGTTCATATTGGACGCATTGTAAACTTTTTTATACTTGATATATACATTTTGACGCATATTAGAGTTTGTTTCTGCTTGAAATGTTTATTTTTGGATGCACTGTAAACTGTGTTTCTGCTTGAGATATACATTTTGATGTAAAGCGGACTCTATTATGTACTTCGTTTATATACTTTAATGCATTATAGACTTTGTTTCTGCACGATACATAGGTTCTGATGCATTGTAGATTTGTAGACTCTGTTTTGCTTGATATAAACATTTTGATGCATCACAAACTAGGTTTCTTCTTGTTATACGCACTTTAATCCAATGCTGACTCTGTTTCTGATGTTAGGTTCCCAATGAGTTGTATCCACCATCTGTAGAACTTTCAAGAGGTTGTTGTAGACAATTCAAGAAAGGGTACTTTAGAAGCTTGAGTCCACGGTATTATATATCTCATTCCCATATGAACTGTGATTCCGAAGAAGAAGAGGTGCTAACAAATAGACAAGAACCGCGTCTTGTTGTTCAAATGGATACAGAGAGTTCTATCATCGACGAGAAAACATGTCTTGACTTCTACTTTGACAAACCTGTCAGAGTGAGTCACAAAAATAAATCTTTCAGGCAATGTTTGATCAGATCTTTGATAAGTATATGGTTCTTGGATAGGTGAGTGGAGATATACGCATCACATTCTATCAGAAAATGATTGGAAGCCGTCTCTTTTATACTTGCTTCAACACAGCCTTTATAACCAATGGACTGCTTCAGGTAAGCTTCTGCAAAGCATTCAAGCCATTTTTTTCTCCTTGGACATGCTTATCAATCTCCGTTTTTATTTATTCAGTTTTCCATAGGAGAGCTAGATAAAGTTGGTGGTAATGGAAGATCAATATCTGGTCCTGACTTTAGTTTGGAGTTGCTTTTTACTCCAGCTAGTTCCAAATCAGGAAAGCTTCTTTCCCGAGATGACCTTTGTCTCCCTTGAGGCCTCTGTTTCGGCTCCTTCAAACCCGAGTAGTTGAAGCCACAAAAGAGTTATGAATACTGAGCTGATGCTGCAAACACCTCCATTTCTTACACCGACATTTCTCCTGTTCAAAAGCAGAGGCAAATGAGAAATCTTGAAACACTAGCAGCAAGTAGCTAATGCAAATGGCACATAACATATAGTTTTCTCAACAATTTTTTTTTGTAGCAGGGACTGTAATTTTGGTAAATGATAGACATTAATGTAAAATTGTTACTATCTTGCCATCCATTTTTCACTAGGATGGTCTGTTTCCAGTTTAATATTACTGAATAAAGTTGTCATTTTCTCCCACCATTTATTCTGCCAAGAGTTAAGGGAACGGTTTTATACCGTATACAACTTAACATTAAACTGTCTTCATCGTGTCTATGAAGTTAAAACAGAAGGGAAAAGCATGAGAAGAGATCAATTTTTGGTCTTGAATCTTGTTCACCTCAAAAGATATTCCATTGTCTTAGAGTCTCTGCTGGATATTGGTTGAACCAAACACATTGCTGGGTGTATTGATGATAGGTTAGGTTTTAACCGATTATCTGACAGCAAGTGCACGGTAAAGTGCACATTAGTAATACGTGATCGAATTCATAATGACCAGCGATCCACGCGTAGAGTTTTAAGATAAGTTACTAGCTAAAGTGATTAAGAGAAATTGTTTGTTGTTTTACGGTTTCTTATTAAAGAAAGAAAAACAAGTAGAAAAAGCAATAAACTCAAGATTGTAAACAATTAGATAAATTTCTGGTAATAGAGAATTCTTAGGGATTACATTTCAATATTGATTAAACAAGGAGACATGGGATCAATGAAGCGATGTCTCAAACTCAAATCACAATAGTAAAGTTAACCTACTTTCGTGTAACACCCTATGTTTTTTTTTTTTTTTTTTTTTGTAAACTAAACACCCTATGTTTCAGAATCCTAATTACTAGCTTCTACTGAATTTCAAATTGTAAACATGCGTTTTACTCAGGTATGATCAGTTCACAAGATGCAATAACATCAGCTTCTGCTGGTCAAAGAAGCCTTGCTCACTTATTGTTAGTTCTGGAATTCAAACAACACTTTCAGTGAACTAAAAGATTAAAATTTTGAGGCACGGTGATCAGATAATTCACAGCCTTAGAAACAATAGTAAACAAAGAAGCAAAGTGATAGATTGTTCTAGATCAATAGATCATGAAATCCCCTTTGTAAACCCGCTTAACCCAGCTAGATCAATACAGTCTATTATAATAGACTACTCACACATCCTCAAAGAACAATAGTAAAATGATTCAATAGAAAAAATAATATGATTGTATTGAAACAAAGAACTGGATAAAAAAATCTTCTCCAAATGAGTACATGAATAAATCTCCTCCAAGAGTCCAAATCTCTCAAGAATCTCTCACAAATTTTCTGGCCCTTAAGAACAAAGAGAAAAGCAAAAAAAAAAAAAAAAAAAAAACAAAAAAAAAAACAAAACATGGTCGATTTCCTAGGTTTAGTGGTCTTCAAAGCGTATCACTTTGCAAATATGGAAAGTGCTCTTGTGTGTCACCAACCGAACGATCCACGTTGTGTGGATAGGTCGATCCTTGCCTTGAATCAGGCTATTTTCATGAAAAGGATGGGCCTATCCTAGCAACACCAGATAGATTGATCCCAGCCACAACAGTTCGATAGATCCCAGGTGTGGATCAATCGATCCTCATCAGTTTTTCAGCACATTTCGACCAAATGATCTATTTTGCTCCAAATTCTTGTCCAAATGCATTATTTTCCAACAAGCTATAACCTGTAGTATGTAATGTAATTGATAATAGAAAAAGACTCTGAGAAAGAGTTTACAGGTTTGAATTCACAAAATTATTTTCCAACGAGCTATAACCTAACCAGTAATGTAATTGATAACTACGATAGAACCCGCGCTAGGAACTATCTTTTGTTGAAAAATGTTATTAACATGTCTATTTTTTCATTTCGGCATGGACGCTCGGTTTTTGGTTCGCTTCCAAATTGTCTGGACACATGAATGCTTTTTCCTTCAGTTATAAGTCTAGAAAATATTAGAAATAACTGTATATCACAACAATTTAATTAAATATTGCACATGATGAAAAATTATTAATTAGGTATAGATATACTACATGAAGAACAACAGATGAGATGAAATCTAAATATCACTAATAAAATGTTGGACACTAGAAATTTTATTATTTACTGAAGGGTTTTTAATTATACCTGCAAGAGTAACCAAACAACCATTGTCATAGCTGAAACATATAAAAATAAATAAAATTAATCTATTGAAATTCCTTTTAACTAATTAGGCTGCTAATTAGATAAACATCCAAAAATATAATAGTGCATTTTTGAAAAGCTGTAACTGAATCAAAATCATAATTCAAATAAATATAGTCTAAGGAGATGCTAAAAAAAATTGCACCTTGATATATCTTGATCAAAACACTTGTCATTATAAGATTAAAATTGCTTAATAGAATTATACTAATAGTTTAAAAATGAAGAGATGAAATATTCATGAATGGAAAAGTTACCTTTCCAATAATAAACCGTTTGTTGTATCTTTCAGTTAAGTGAAATCTTCCTAGATTCAAAATCGAAAATTTTCTCGGGGTAGTTTAGAATTTTTTTGTCCAACAAAGGCAGTTGTTGTTCTCTCAGAGAGTTTATCAAAAAATCTAAGACTTTACAGATTTCAATTAGATTTTCTTCATGTAATCTATCTCCATTTTCAAGAAGAGATTGATGCACATAACCTTGAATTGTATTTTCCTATATTATAAACAAATAAATATTAATAATAAAAATATATAAAAATTAAATATAAAGTAAAATATTTACCTTCTTATTAAGTAATAGAAAATTCATTCCTATAAGTTTGTTATTCTTTTTCAAAAATTCTGCTTCCCACTTTCTAGTAAGATGTACTATAATACATTTTTAATTGAACTTATCCAGTGTTAAAAAAAAACTTTCTAAATTCATTGTTTCCTTGATTATTCCTCATTAAAAGTTAGTTAACACTTTAATTTAGAAAAAAATATGATTTTTTTAAACGTAAGCTTTATGTTTTTCGTTATTATAAGAAGTGTCTAGCTAAACCTCACTGACACAATGGTTTTGATTGTTTGATAACACATGAAATCATAAGAATCATTGCTGATTTTCGAATATTAACAAACATGTAAATAAACGTAATAAAGTAATGATGTAACCAATTTACATTATAACTGAGGAGGGTTGCTGCGGAAACAGTTATCTACCACATTTGGAAGCAGATGAACAACTTGATCCACAATCAGAACTTAGTGCCACCATCCATTGTGTTTCAGGGAATTGATAGGGAGATGAAAACATTATATCTTCCAGGAGACACAACAAACTTTTCAGGTCTCTCATGGCCTTATGGTTGAGATGAGATTAATTTAGTTAATTCTTGTAGGGTTTTGTGTTGATCCATCTTATTTTTTTTTTTTTTTTTTTTGTCAAGGTGGCTCAGAACTAAGATCTTTAATTACTTTGTAAAATCTTTCTTTCATTTATATGATATTTACAATTTAGCGGAAAAAAACAAAGTTACATTATAACCTATCAGTGTCTACACACAAACCCATTAGAGATAAGGACATAATAATCATGTCATTGTACAAACATATAAGCATAACTAGATTCTGATCCGCGCGCCCGCGCGGGTGTTCTCTTAAATTTTACACTATTCAAGTTTTTTTAATGGTATATATTTTACCACTTACCAATATTTAATATGATTTTATGGTTTAAGTGCATCAACTATATTAATTTTTTAAAATTTTCACTTGTTTCATTTGTTGATTTGTGTATATATATATATATATATATATTGTATATATATATATATATATATATATATATATATCTTGATAGGATGTAGAAATAAAATGTAAAATAGAACAATTAAGATAAATTTCATTAGTTTAACAATGAATAATATAACAACATATATAGAAATAGAAATAATAATATTTTAAATACATTTGACCAAAACAATTTAAATTTTTGAAATGTTATTTAATTTAGTTTTCATAATTATATAATTATTTATAATTATATGTTGTTTAATAATTATATGTTGTTATATTATTCATTGTTAAACTAATGATAATTTATCTTAATTGTTCTATTTTACATTTTATTTCTACATTCTATCATTATAATAGTAGAAAAGAAATATAATAATATTTTAGAATTATATTATTTTAACTCATAAATCATCATTCGTTTAACAATAGATAATAATAATTGGAAAAATTAGAAATATAATAATATTTTACAATTTTTGAAATATTATTTTATTTTATTTTTATTATATAACTTTTGTACTATGACAATTTTCAAAATTTTATGCATTTTAAAAAAATTAAAAACTATAATTTTCTAATCTCAATACTATAGTTTCTCTACAAATTTTAGAAATAATTTTAATTTCACTTTTTAATAATTATATACCTAATATTTTTTCTTAATTTTAAATAATTTGATTTAATAAATTTTTACCAAAAATTATATATATAATCTTTCCTAAATTATAATTTTAAATTATATCACTAAATATAACTTTAAATAATTTTTAATATTTGATCTTAATTTTTACATATAGTTAAATAAAAATGTAAAATTAAATATTGTTAGAAAATAATAAAATTTAAAAAGTATCGTTGATAAAAAATTAAAAAGTAACAATATTTTAATTTTTAAATTCTTAAAACTTTCATATCTGTATATTTTGCAAGAAAACACCTAGTATATATTGATGGGTTAGAAATAAATGTAGATATATAAAATGATAAAAGCGTTTGCTCAGTAACACATGAGTGGTACAACAAAGAAAGTTGACATTCATATAATAAAAGCCAACTGCGTGCGCTTTGAATGTGTAGGTTTTAGAAGTTGCTGTTGACACTTCTTGCTTGGAAAAAGTCTGGGAACTCAATGTTGAACTGGACCGGCCCTGAATTTTTGGGGGCCTGTTAGTTTATGTAAAAAAAAAATTTGGGGGACTAAAATTTTTTTTTTTGCTTATGTCTAAGTAATTTTCTTCAAAAAATTCGGGGACCTATTGCAAATGTTTCATTACGCATGGCTCAAGGCCGGCCCTGATGTTGAACCACATGTTATCATATATTTTCTATACATTTAAGTAACATATTTTCTATATTTCCCTAGAGTAACCGACCAAACTTAGCTACTATTCTTCATAAAAACAAGGGAAAATTGCCAAAACGGAACAAAAATTCAGCATGGTTGTCCTTATGGTATAAAACCATCATTTAGTTGTCCTTTTAGTATAATTTCTTTCATAATCCCAAAACTAACCCTTGATTAATCTAACTAAACACATTAAGCTGATATAATTTAAAACAAATAATAATTAAAAATGCTTAAAAAGGGAAAATAAAAATAAAAACTTTTGAATTTTTTTAATAAAAATAAACTTTGTAAAACTTAATAAAAATAAAAATAAAAATAATTTACAATTTCTTTTAACAAAAAATGTTAAATCAACCTAATAAAAACAGTTTACAAAGTTTTATTTTTTATAAAAAGTTTAAAATATTTGTAAACTTTTAAATTTTATCAAAATTTTTAATAAAAATAAAGACATTTAAAATCTATTTTTATAAAGTTTGTTTAAACTTTTTATTAATAACTTTTTGTAAAGTTTTATTTTTATTTTTATAAAGTTTACAAATTTTATAAAGTTTGTTTAAATTTTTTATTAAACACATTAAACTAAAAGAATTTTTTAGAAATTTAATTTAAAACGTTTTAAAAAGGGAAAATAAAATAAAAAGTTTAATTTTTTTAATAAAAATAGACTTTGTAGATAGCTTTAGAATTAGTAGAATGCGCATTCCACTTTTTTAGAAAATTAATAAATAGTAGAATGTACGTTCTAAAAATAGTAGATGAACGTGTTTATTTTAGAAATCGCTTTCTACTATACCATTTTCCGTAGAAGGCACATTCTACCTTTAGTAGAACGTATTTTCAAATTTTTATTTATTAACTTTTTGAAAAAAAAAAAACCAACTTGTGTATATAGGTGTTTTATTAATTGTTTATATTTTTAATTTTTTTTTGATTCACAAAAGTATTTTTTTCATTAGTTTTCAGAAATACAAAGGGTAGAAAAGAGAAAAATTGGACAAAAATGAATTTATACCAAAGGGACAACACCCTTATTTTTTTGTTCTCTATTGGCAATTTTCCCTAAAAACAATGGCAGAGTTGACACTGTGACAAAGATAACTTTAAAGCTATTTTTTTTTTTGAAAAAAAAAAAATAATAAAAAAATAAAATAGCTTTAAAGCTATTTTGGAACAAAAAAACAGTAATATCACTTAATACCAAATTGACATGAATTATTTTAATAACTAAACAACGTTAAAGAGTAGGTAAAGAGCAAATAAGATTTACCCAAACAACAAAGAGAGTCAGCGATCATCAATCTGGCCTCAAAACTTTTTGCAAGCATTTTTGCTAACATTTCTTGATATATCTCAGACCCTACAAAATAATCATATGGTAAAACGGGTTAGAAAAATAGGCATCTCAGACCTCATAACTCATATATACGTATGTACTCTTGCTAAAAAGAATGAGCACATCAATAAACACAAATGGTAAAGCCTCATACATGCTGGTATAGAGAGCAAGATACATGGACACGTGGTACGTAAGTCTGATGCAGACTTAGCAAACATACTTCCACCCTTCATATGGACATACATCAGTGCTATCTAAACATCCTTTTTCATAGCAGTTTGGTTATAATTCATCAAACTATCAAAGTGCAGATATATGGAAGAAATCTTTAACAGCAAATAGCATCTAGACCTTAGAAAATATGGGACGTTCTCCAAAGAAACCTCTATGTCTTAGCATTAAGTTGGAATGCTCAGTCAATCTGGCCCTCAAATATGGCAGCTGGATCTGGTCCTCAAATTGCTTTGAGTGCGGAAAGATGTGTGCCTCTTGAATCTCTGGAACTTCCTTTAGTATCTGTTCGTTGGTGATTTACACCGTCTTCGATCTCTTGAGGTTATCCTAAAATCTGGGGAGATGTCAGCTACTGAGGTTACTCGAGTCATCATCTTTATCTATGGTTGCTCTCCCTTATCAATATTCATGGCTATTCAAAGGTCTGAGACGACGGCTATTTTGTAGAGAGTGACGACGTCAATTTATTTAGGGTTTTTTTAGAAAACTTTTAAAACGACAGTTTTTTAAGGTCAATGGCATTGGATTGTAATTATGTAGGAAAACTCAGGGTTAAGTTTTATTTGTACTTCAGCTTTAATAGTTTAGATAGATAGTGACATGTACTCATGTACGACAGTTTATCACAATTATATCAGCATGATAACTTTGCAAGGATAATTAGTAAAGAAAAATTAGTGTTGCCCAATAAGTAAAAACATAAGTAATATTTTTCTTGTATCCAATCTTGTGTTTGGTAAAATATATATGAGATAACTTAATCCTATATCTCTATAATATTATTTGAAAAGTTAGTTTTCTATGTGTCGCGCTTAAATTAATTCTCACGATTGTTAATTACAGAGACATTCTTAATGAATTAAAAATATTAAATTTAATTATTATTATTAAATTTATTTTCCTTTTAATTATAAGTGTCTGTTAATTAGATTCTAATTTAATTTCCTTTTATTATTTTCTGCTAACTTATATAATAAAAAGGAAAATTATACAAATTTAAAAATATTTAAAAATATTTTTTTGAAAAAATTTATATATAATGTGATTTCATATAAAAAAGTTCCTAAAAATAATTTTAATATCAAGAAAATAATAGTAAAATAAAACATATTATATTCGAATTCAAAGAAGTAAATGCAATCTAAATTTTCAAGTGATAACTAAACCCCCTATAAATTACATAAACAAAATCACATATCTAATAAAATTTATTATTATTAATATAAATTAGAATATAAATTATAAAATATTTAAATTGTAAAGAAAATATTAATCAATTATTATAATATATTTATTTTAAAAATATTTAGATCCATGCATAAGCACGGGAGAGTCACCTACTATAGATGCAAGTATTGGTAGTTATTTTTTGTTTATGAAATTTTTTAAAAGAAATTTTGCTATTAAACAAGAAATTTTTTATTTTTAAGGAAATATTTGAAAAAAAAATTTACAAATATTTTTTGTTTAGAATTTAGAAAAAGGAAAACTACTATCAAATACTATTTTATAATTTTCATTTAATTATGTTAGATAAAAAATCTCTATAATATTATTTGAAAAATTAATTTTCTACGCGTCATACTCACTTTAAATTTTAAAGTGGTTAATTACAGAATTACTCTTAATGAATTAAAAATTTATATGTATATTCCAATAATAATTTTTTAATTCCCTTTTTATTTACTAATTTTAATTGGGCCTTTAATTTTAGTTTTCTTTTTTCTTTACTATTCTTCAAAGACCACATAAATCATAAAAACATATCGGGAAAATCCCATGAAAAACCTTCAAAGTAACAAGTACTTCCACTTTAAACTTCCAAAGACTATGCTTACATAATAAACCTTGAAACTAACAACATTGTTAACAAAAACTGTAAAAGTGGCCTATGTGTAGTGCTGGGTTTGCGGGTCGACCCGCCCCGACCCGCCCCGCCCCGCTGCGGGTCGACTCATTTTTTCGATTCAAAAATTCGACCCGCTTGACCCGCATCTAAAAAATGTAAGACCCGCCCCGCCCCGCATAAATTAGCGGGTAACCCGCGGGACCCGCGGGTAATATAAAAAATAATAAAAATAATTATTTTAATTAATATTTTTTTAAAAAATAATATAAATAATATATTTTAATTAAATTTTTAAAAATATTCGTATTTTTTATTATTTTTATTATAAAAAACATAATTTTTACTAAAAAAAATCATATTTTAAAAAAAAAAATTTTTTTTTTTTTAATTTTGCGGGTTGGCGGGTACCCGCAGTTTAAATTCGGTCGACCCGCACCCGCCCCGCGTTAAAATCACTCGACCCGCACCCGCACCCGCGAACAATTTTTTTCAAATCACTCGACCCGCACTCGTCCCGCGGCGGGTCAAACGGGGCGGGGCCCGCGGATAATGAATCAAATTCCCAGCACTACCTACGTGTTTTGTATTATATTAAGATGGACAGATATATAAACTCTGTTAAAGTCATAAGTAAAGTCGTAAGTAACTCCGTCTCTTTTGATTAAACATGTGCCTTATTGCAATTAATTATCAGGACTATACTAAAAGAACATGATGAAGTGTTTTTAGAGTGTCCACCTCAGCACAAAAAATCAACCAATGAGGTTCTATATATTATCCATGTCATCTCAATTTTAATCGAATAATATATTTCACGGGCCAATACGTGTGGGCTATAACATTTGTAAGCGGAGACCCATTGTTAACAGCTAAGCTCTTCTTCCAAACCTTACATGTATAGTAATCATATATGTATGTCTCTTCCCTTTTACCACTGTCGTTTCTGATTTTTGCAATTTAATGTTACTATGGAACTTGTTACCGGACCTTACTGTTGACTCTCTTATAATTCCGGGTACTAGGACTTGGAATTTACAGGCAATTCGGGATTTGGTGGACCCCTTGGACGCAAAAATAATAGAACGTATACCTCTTAGCCGTATAAGTATGGAAGACAGAGACGGGTGGCATTTTACAAATAATGGGAAATATACGGTTAAATCTGGATATGTGGTAGAAAGAGTCTATCCAGACAATGACAAAAATCAGGTCTTCTATGGACCAACGGTAGACGCCTTAAAAGCTTTTTGTTGGCAGGTGAAATGTCCACCGAAGATAAAACATTTTTTATGGCAGATAATTTCAGGATGTGTGGCAGTTAGGAAAAATCTGAAGGCACGAGGGCTGAAAGGGGATATAGGATGTGATAGATGTGGGCATGCTGAGGAATCAATGAATCATGTATTCTTTGATTGTCCCCCAGCACGGCAGGTTTGGGCGCTATCGATGATTCCGACCAACCCAACAGTCTTCCCATCGGATTCCCTATTTTCTAATATGGATCATTTATTTTGGCGGGTCTCACCAAAGTTGAAGGACCACCAGTTTGCTTGGATCTTATGGTACATTTGGAAAGTAAGGAATAGCAAAGTGTTTAGTAATTTGGATATAGATGCAAGGGATACACTAAAGCTGGCTGAATCGGAATCTTCTATGTGGGCGGCGGCACAGGAGACAGATACACGAAGAAATATAATACCACAAGTACACCAACCTCCAGTAATTCCAGGGAGATGGTGTTTTACAGATGCCTCTTGGAAGGATAAGGATATTTTCTCAGGCCAAGGATGGTTTAGTACATTAGAAGGATTTACGGGTTTAATGGGAACCCGAAATGTTAGGGCCAGTTTATCTCCCCTACACTCGGAGGTTGAGGCTTTAATTTGGGCAATGGAGTGTATGAAAAACCTAAGACAGTATCATGTTACGTTTGCTACGGATTGTTCTCAATTGGTGAAGATGGTTTCGGAACCAGATGAATGGCCAGCATTCGCAAACTATTTGGAAGATATCAAGAGTCTACAAGACAATTTCTCGAGCTCACAGATCATACATGTACCACGAACGGAGAATTTAAAGGCGGATCGTTTAGCACGCAGTGCCAGACAACAATCGTCCTTCGTCGTTCACATGGATGCAGAGCCCCCAGTTTGGTCCGCATAGTCTATATGAGTCTGTTTGTTGATGACAAAAAAAAAAAAAAAATGTTACTATGGAACTATGACGACCCACCATCACTCATTCAATTCTGTTTTTTTTTTTTTTTTTTTTCTGTTGTTTACACCTATTTTCGTGAGCGATTTATCCTTCCACCTTCCTCTGTTTCTTTTCTTATAAAACATCTTCATCGAAGTTTCCATGAACCAAAATCGAAGACCTAAATCTCATTTTGTTTGTTCTTCATTGACATGATCTCAAACTGTGCGAGGCCACTTTGATTTTTAAAGATCCATCCGTGGAAGTCACAAATACACCTAAAGTCGGGGTGCTCATCGGACTAGAGCTTCTTCTGAGGGTAGCTGCTACAGATTAAAGGTAACTTATTTTGACAATCTTATAGGTTGTTTCTGGAGAGTTGGTGCGTTTTGAGAATAGCCCTCAAGGATTCTCAGCACCACAGACATAATCCTCTAACTTTGGCTACCCAGTGGGTTGGTATATATATTCATCTTCGAAAAGTCTATCTCTTCACAAATTATTGATTTAGGTTGGGCTCTGAATCTACATCTCAAAAACAAAAGCAGAAACAACAATGCATCAACTGATGCCAGTTCATCACACGTGTACGTATTTTCATGAAAGTAGGTGAAATGTTGTCATGTTCTGAATCTCTGGGTTTGTTTTTTGTTTACTTCCAGATTCTTCCCATGGTACTTGGTGCAATACCTTTCACGAAAAGTTGATATTCACAAATGGTGCACCACTTTCTTTTCACAGATAAATAGATGATTTTAATTTGGGTATACAAGCACACTATTTATATGTCTTCTGGCAGAATATTATTGAAGAGGCTGGCATTGCTTGACGTTTGGAATTTCTAAGTGTGTAATAAAGGTATGAGAAAACTATCAGGTGGTCATCGCAAGTGTCAACTGTGGGTGGCTTTTTACATTTTTCGTATACTTCCAATTCTATTGCTAGATTTACTTAAAACCTTAAATTTCTCTGATCATTCATTTCCACTGTCTCCATTTATGTCCACTTTAGAGTTAGTTTCAGTCTAAAGTTTCTATGTTTTCTTTGTCTAATGAAAATATAGAATAACTGTAGGAGGAGAATGTACGAGGAAACAAAGGTTCTACAAAAGCAAAAATACATTAAGGCATAGTTAGTGGTATCTTTTCCATAGTTTCTTTCTTCGTTTTCTTCGCTTCTTAGAGCATCTCCAATGTACACCTCTATATTTTTCTCTAAAATAGAGAAACTCTATTATAGAGGTGGATTTGCTCCAATGTATGCCTCTATAATAGAGTTCCTCTATTTATAGGGGAAAATATAGAGATTTGTCATTTTCATCTCTAAATATAGAGGCAAAAAGTGAGATTCCTCTATATTTTCCCCTATAAATAGAGGAACTCTATTATAGAGGCATACATTGGAGCAAATCCACCTCTATAATAGAGATTCTCTATTTTAGAAAAAAATCCACCTAAATACCATTTTGTATTTAGGTTTTAGTATCTCAATGACTTATGATGCACATAAATTTAGTTGTACCCGTACTACCTATATCCATAGGTAGTGGTATCTTTTCCATAGTTTCTTTCTTCGTTCTCTTCGCTTCTTATGCAACCATTTTGTATTTAGGTTTTAGTATCTCAATAAATTAAGTGGGGGCAGCTGTACCCGTACTACCTATATCCGGCCCTATTAACCATGCACTTCAATTTCTTTTTGTAATTTTAAGTAGACTAATTAACATAATTGTTTGGTGGAAATTTAAGTAACAAAAACAATTTCTAAGTAGTGGTTTGTGAGATTAAAAAAAAGGGTAGCGGTTTGTATTAACAGGCGACAAAAAAAGGAAATTCACCTACTCTAAAACCATAACAAAGTATTAGTCAGTAGTATATTTAATGGTTGTTTTAAGTTAAAAGTAAATTTATCTTTCTTACAACTATACATATATAATTTAAAATAATATAAAGCCACAAATTTTGGGTTCTAACTATTTTAAATGTGTTGGACAACAATAAATAAATAAAAATATTTGTAATTTGTGTACCAATTTATATTTTATAATCAATTATAACAAATATATATATTCAAATCAAATGTAAAAATAAAACTGAATTTGAATAAAAATTTATACGAAAAACAATCTACTAGAACTGAAATTGATAAAAAAATATATAATGCATAAACACTAAACACAAATACGCACTAAAGAAAAGAGGACAATCACTAGGATCACGAATTAAATAAAAATACATGTTCATATTTCCATCTAATTAGTTAACTAATATATTCAAGTAAGCTATTTGTAGTCTATATTTTCTTCCTAATACAAATCTATATCTAAACTATAAGTCAAAGGAGTAATTAAATGTTTAATAATATAAAGCTTTAATTTTCAAAATACTTATCCAATCCAACCAGGGAGTTTATGTGAACAACCAATTTCGACATTAAAACTTTATGATAGTAAATCAGTTTACACGATGTCTAAAACTTTTTCCAACATTTGTGACCTGTTACTACATATATATGTTAGAAAAGTAGTTTTGATGTTTTCTCCCTTTACATTATGTAAGTTTTCCATTCCCTGCATGTTCATACTGATTCTATCTTTAGAAAATATATATTGGTGCTCATTTCAAAAAAAAAAAGTTCAAAAGAAAAAATATCTGACCAACGAAGAAAGCCAACTTCCTATGGAGCCAACATAAAATGTAACACTCTATTCACATATAAGGGATATATACCAAAAAAAGCTAACCAAAACAGAAGCAAATAGTATATGTATGTATTGTTTTTTGGATTGTACATGGCCAACCAATCATTATGCTTGAAAAATCATATATTCAAACCATTTCTTTCCAAATATTATGTATATATCACATGTCACCAATGCTAAAATTCTTATAAAAAATATTTCTTAGAAGTTCACAATTCTCTTTATAAATATTTCAGTCTTATTAAATATACAACAAATCAACTATAATTCCATCAACTATAAATAATTATTTTATAATTATTTCTTTAAGTGTGACACTGAATATTATCAAACATCTATAATAAAGAGTTAAGCTTATAATTTAGGATTGAAGGCTAATGTTTTAGATAGAGAATAATTTAATTTAGGTTATGCCAATAGTTATCTTCTTGCTAAATTTATCATTCTACATCTTTTTGTTTTTGGCTACAATTTTTTTATAAATAACTAGGGTAAAACCCGCCCTACGGGCGGGTAAGCAAGGGAAAAACAATTAAAACCTGTTAAAAATATATAGCTAAAATAATATTATATTGAATATTTTGTTATTCTGGTTAAAAATAATAAGTTTGTTTTATTTTAAATTATTACGATGCAAATGTCATTATTTTACATTTTCATCAATTTTTTTGAAATAGGATATGAAACCATTGTTGCAGACTTTGTTTGTAAGGAAATACAAAGGTTGAAGATGGTGAAGCACTGAGACTTGGAGCAGTTTTCATCAATATTTACCGTATGGAAGTCGTAAAAAGAAATTTAAGATCGACGTAGTAAGAGAGCTTGAAAAATATATTAAAAGACAGATAATTTAAATGGAGGATTCACTTTGTTGGTAACAGAAATGGGAGTGCTAATAAAGTGGGTTTGAAATTGATGAGTCATTTTAATAGTGCAGACTTTGGTATTTTAAAGATCATAGATATTTAGTAAATTCAAATAATTATAAATAAATAATAATTTGAAGAATAATATTTATACATATTATTACCTCTTAAAATGTTTTTAAGGAAGATTTCAATGTTTTACTGGTCAGTTGTTTAGAACTGGCCTCAATGATTTGTCCGCAATGATGATCATGATCAGATTCATGGCCATACATGATGAGTTTTCCTCTATTTTGAATTTTATAATAGTACCAATTATGTCTTCTTCTTCTTTTTTTGTGCAGAACTAATTATGTCTTCTTATTTCACATTTTCCAAAAAGAAAAGCACCTTTCTATTAATCAAGAATTATAATTTAAATAAAAATACAATCATGCGAAATATTCTGTGCAACACTAATAATTTAACTACTTTGTGAATAATTAATCTAGTACACTGTTTTTTCTTTTCGTTATACTAAAAAGTAAAAATATAAGAAACTATGTCAGAGGCTCAGCGCTAATTTCAACTTACTGGTTTTTCCACTGTTATGTGACATCGAACATACATTAGTTTAATGTCTCGTGATTAGAATATATAGTTCAAAAGAAAAAAACATATGTAACTATAGGCCCGAAGCTTCATCCAAATAGTTTATAAGTTGAATACAAACGTGTCATCACCTTTAAATATCTGTAACTTTTTATTCAATGTAAACAGATGGCTTACAAAATGGAACTGGGGTACACTGAATACCCATACCTGAATAAAAAATCTACAAATCTATATCACCTGAAGATCTGCTAAACTCTCACTCCTGATCTAACAACGTCTCAAGACCTAAGTTTAGCTTTGTTTATGATTACAATTCTGAATCGTAATTCCCAAAGACCTTCGGCACTCCTACTTACGTTAAACAACTCCTTAACTGCCAATATTCCGAGGGAACAAATATCTTCTTCTTCAAGCTGCCAACTCATCTGCCAAGTCCGCACCTTTTGTTGACTTTCTCGGTTTAACGTCCTAAAACGTTATCGCCTGCGTTTAGGAGACAATTACAAAGATTATCTCTAACTTAGAAAATCTTGGAAAATATGAAATGTATTAAGATAAGATATATCAATACTACCGGAAGAAAACAATTCAACCATATATTGTTTTCATTTGTTTCTAAGTCTCATGGTTCAAATATGTGAGTTAACTCTTGCAAATGCACACACATAAATAGAGTAAATAGTCATGAAATTGGTATTCAAAATACAGAGCGACCAAATACTCTTGATAGCTGAATTTTTACATTGGTTGTCAACCCTATGCCTCCCATATAATTACTGAGTAATAAGCATATTCGTCACTGTTACTCCATTTCAACATGCAGTTCTCTAATAGACCTACTAACAACCATATCACATTTAAAAACGTGAGAATAGAGGAATATGAAAAAGACTTGAAAAATATTAAATATGCAAACCTTTATAATTTGCTTTAATGCATGCTCTCTCATGTGAATTAGAAGTATTATCTTTGTATATAAAATGGAGCAATAACTTATTAATAGTTGTAAAAAATTTTGAAAACATGTATCAAGTATTCATATAGTAAAAGTGTAAAACAATATATGCATGTTAGCATGAGTTTTCTTCTAGATATTACCAGATATATGCATTTCAGTTTTCTTCGCCTCTGGTTTTGGATCAGCGTGTTGGCTACACCATCATTGTTCACACGTGCTTTCACTGCGGTCAATGGAACTATAACTTTTCTGATTATATTCAGGTTCTACTTGGTTAGACTTGAGTGAATTACACGCTTCCATGTATATATACATGGCATCAGTGATGCAGCCTTACGACCAACAAACATAAAACAGGGTCTGAACTGAGAAAGCAAACCTAGACTGCGGCTGCTTGTATCTTGCATGTAGCCTTCTTGGATTAGCCTACAAACTGCTGTCTAGCCCAACAAAAAAAAAACGTACTGTGAAGCTCTGTAATGTTCAGCGGTTACGTACATATTGCATCAGAAGATAATGGTACATAGCCCAACAAAAAAAAAACGTGAGTCAATAATGCACCTCAGTTCTATCTTTATATATCTATCCTTTTCGAACGTGTATTAAACCTAGAGTAAGAAGTCAGAGTCTCACACTTTCATGTAACTGTAGTCTTCAGGAGCTATAGCTCTTCCAGTCTTTTGGAGCAGCTTTAGTTCTTTACATCAGATCTTTTTGTCACAAACTTGAATTCCCTTCATGGTACCAGGTTATATTTTAGTTTTAGTTGATGGTCAAGATAAATTAAAAGCAAAGAGAACGAAATTAAATCAATAGGAAATGATGAATAATATACCTCGTCTCTGTTTTTGATGTATGTGTCCTTCCTTGTTCTAAAAGAACACATTCTTTCTCCAGCTGGTCCATGATTTCTGAAAGTCAGTAACTGATCAGTTAATGGAGGAAGATAGATTCTAAAGTTCACAGAACATATATATATATATATATATATATATTATTTTTTGACAACAATAAACGAATCTAAGATAAGGTCCCTATCAGATCGGATAAGTTCACAGTATATATTAAGGTATAGAAATCTGGAGATTTCATCTTAGATGCTTCAAAGGTCATTTCGGGAGTGAATTTTATCAAGATTTACCTTCAGTCAGAGCCGAGAATATGTCCGGGAAGTTTGAAAGAACATCTGTGAGCTCGAGAGTTTTGAGTTGGTGGGAGATGATCCAGTCCTTAGCTCTTCTTAGCTGCTGTTGAGTCTCAACCGCATCATGTCTGTCATCTTGAAGCAATCAACATATAGGAAAAATTAAAAGAAGTTATGTTATTTGATAAAGTCAAGCTTTTTTTGATCGTACTCATGTCATCTGCATACAGAAAGTTCAGTCCAAGTTCCAGAACACGTATAAACTACTATAAAATTCAGTATAAGTTATTAGATAATTATAGGGTAGAGGTCACAGTACGATATTTATGAGGAGTTGCAACTATAACCAATGATCATCGCTCGTAGATTGGTGAAGGACCCTAATCAAGTCAACATAGGCGATTTGTTCCCCATATAAAGATGTCATTCACCGATTTCCTGCTAAAGTACTAAAGGAAAGAGTTCAAATGGAGTTAGGACTGAGAAAATATACTCATGTCCAAGGTCTATATTAACCATACAAAACCAAAGTCTCCAAAAGCTTTGTACCTACGCTCTCTGTATTACATGTTGCAGAGCCGTATTCTCAATTAGATCAAAATAATATGGACCACAAAAGCATCTCAGAACAGTGCGTAACTCAATTATTTTCTTACCCTTTTGCAAAGGATCTGTGGCCTCATCAGCCGCTTCAGCCTAAGGAAAACAAAACAAAAACTATTAATAGAGAGAAAAAGGTGATTAAGAAGAAGAAGAAAATTACATGGGTGGATGAAGTGGAGCATCTCTTGAGCTTGGTCCTGTCCATGGATTAATTCAAAAGAGAAGAGATGTATGCAGAGAAAGAAACGAAACCATTGTTGTTCCGATCATGAACATCATGTCTCTTTGAGTCGTATTCACGATCATTTGCGGAAGACTGCATATTCCACTCAGTCAAATTTCCAGAGGAATCAAAAAGGGGTGATTGAGTTAAATAGCATGATAAAGGAGATGAATCAATTAGGAGAAATGTTATTGTTCATCAAAAGAGAAGACAAAAGGTTAGAGATCAAAAACAGAAGACCCTTCGATTAATCGTGAAGAAGAACATGAAATGATTTTTAGACTGGTATTGCTGTATTCGGACTGAAACACGGGAGTAAACAAATATAAGGCCCATTAAAACATAATAAACGTATAACTGAAACGCATCAGCCCACACCTTTTAATAATACGATGAGTATTGGTTAGAGAGGACATGTGTCAGTGCCTCCTTACCCTATTTGATGACATGGCAAGATGAGAAGAGAGTAGAGCTCTTCTTTATAGTATTAGATTTAAAATATATGTAAGCAAAATTATTGGAGAAATTTTTATTATATACAATCCGCGCGTAGCGAGGAAAAAAGACCTAGTATGTTTAATAGAATTATCGCATATTCTGAAACAAAATAACTAAATATCTTAGAGAACGATGACGAATAAAGATGGCTTCTCTGAAATCTCCACTGTATCTGATCATCCTCTTCGCCTAAGGTGTTGGAATTTTATCATCGTTTCTTTCCAGAGCACATGATGAGGAAAATCAAAGAGAAAACCATAGGACGACGAGACGAGAAGCGTTTGGCGTAGGTTCCTTCTAGGTTTCAACTCTGGGAAGGAACGTCACCTTGGAATGCTCTCTTTCAGGTCCTTGTGTTTCTTGAAATTCCTCCGAAAAGATAAAAGAGAAGTATAGTTGCAGTTAAACAGGTTATCGAATTCCTTTTAAATGCAGAGAGGTACGAGGAGAAGAAGCTTCACAATCTAATGGTAATGATGGTGACGAAGATGTTGTTGATGCATCTGTGAAACAGAGGAATCGTGTGTTGACTCTTCACCGGAAGCTAAGAAGTCTCGGTCTTACAAAAATTATCAAAGCTATGTTCCTTTTGCGGATGAGGAGAGAGTATCAGTTCTTGGTTTTGAGGCGTTTATGCTAGGACTGTTACTTGTAAGAGGATCAGCTGTATACTACAGAAAGAAACAGACCGTACCAATGGCTGGAGTATCCACTGGAAGATCACAGAGCAATTCGCGGTTTTGAGAGCACTCTTTTTCCATATGTTAAAAGCTTTCAACTGCTCAGTCAGTAACAGAGTCAACGTTTTTCATTGAAACAGAGATATTTCTAGAGTGTATAGAACAAACTTTTAGGGGCTTTCATATAATTGGAGACTACTTGTTTCATATAAATGACAAATTGCTGGAGAAAAAAAGAGAAACCATACAGTAAGAAAAAATCTATCCACAAATAAAATATAGTAAGAATATTGAGTATTCAGTGAGTAACGTAGTAGCTGATCCTTGTGATAGAACCGTATTTTATAAACTACGGATTACTGAATATTGTAAAAAGTAAAAATGATAGTACTATACCAAAGAGTAAGAAAATGATGATACAACTGCAGAGGCGAGATATTATCTCTTTCCTTAACTCAAAATACGTCCCGTAGTGCGACGGTTCGATAACGTAATGAGTCCCAGGATACAACTGCAAACAATCTTCTGAATTTGCGTCATTCTATCAGAAGCCTGGCGAAACTGGTTTTGTGTTGCACTATCAGACACAAGAAATAAAAATTACTAACATGACTATTCAATATAGGAGATTGTGGTTTTTCTTTTGGTATTTGATGTGTTTTTTTTTTCTACATTGCCATGAGGCTTTATATAGAAAATAATGAGAAGCACAAGTTTCATTTTTCAACATAAAATGAAACCTCCCATGGTGCACTAATGGAGTCTTTATTTCTTGTCATTATTATATGAATTCATTTCACATTTTGACTAAGAAATTAAAGAGTATAATTATTATTATTTGACTCATTCAAACAAAATAATATACTTTAAATAGATTTCTTTTTTATATTTTATCAATATAAAAGATCACATATATTTGGTTTATAAGATTAAGTTAATGAACATGAAGTCCAAATCCAAATATCTAATGTGTATATTTGTAACTTTATACAAGTTTCTCAAATCACACACATTAGACCTCCATTTCTCATTCACATTAACTCTATTTTTAGCATATGAATACATTGCTAAAAAAATAGTTCCAACACCTTGAACTCTAATCCACTATTGAATTTCTGAAACAACCAGATGTAAGGCTCTTTGTCAAAATCTCCGTAAAAATGTTTCTTTTCCTTTTTCTCTTTTTGGATTTTTCCATTGCTCCCACTCTTCATCTGAGCTTAACGGTGTATCCGGATATTGGACGTCTTCTAAGGCAAAGTCAGGATCAGATTCTTCTTCATCCCTCTCTTCTTTTGCCTGTTCTGCAGCTAAATTTCGAGTTACTTCATTCAACTTGGGACTTCTTCTTGTACCCTCCTCAAACAGGGACTGCAATCTGTTATCATCACCACCATTTCCTGCATCTAAAATAACCTCATCTCCATTGCTCATCACATTGCGAACGTCCTTATTCTGCAAATTATCACCATGAGCCTGTATTTCTTTTAAATCAGCACCACGATCTTGCTTCTCATTCAAATCATCACCACGAGCCTGCCTTTCTTTGAAATCAACACCGCCACGATCTTGCTTCTCAATATAATCATCACCACGAGCCTGCAGTTCTTTTAAATCATCACCTTTATTCATAGCTGTATGAGCTTCATCTTCAGATTCCTCAGGGTCATCATCTTCTTTTGGTGGCTTATCATCATCAGATTCATCGCCCGCTGATCTCTCTTCTATATCAGTTTCGTCACCTTCTTCTCCTTCAGCTACATATCCACTCTTATCTTCATTTTCTAGAAAAACATCAATTGCACCTTCTATTCTCGCAGAAGAACACAACTCTTTGATATCACCGTTAATATCCTCAACTCAAACACATAATTGTTGATATTCTTCATCTCCTCACTTTTTTCTTTGTACCAGATCAATCTTAACACTGTCCCGATACCTTCAGCTTTATTGAAATCTTTAAACTTCTTCCAATTGATCTCAGACATTTTCCATAAAACATTTTTGAAGCCTGATTGATTTAGATAAATATAATCACCAGCTTCTTTCTTCGTTGTTCCACCAAAGTGGATATTTAGTTTCAACTTCTAGTCACTGCATTGTAAACAAATAAAGTTCATCAATATACACCATTCATAAAAAAAAGAAACATATCAAACCCAAAATTATCACACACGTTACAAATCAAACATAATTGATTTTTTTTTACAGAAACATAATTAAAATTGTAAAGTTTTTGGGAATCTAAGCAAATAAACAAAAAAAATTTGAAGAAGACACCACACATGATGAGACTCATAAATCTGGAATAAAAAGATTAAATATTAGAA
The DNA here is from genome assembly GCF_000801105.2 of Raphanus sativus. NCBI lineage: Eukaryota > Viridiplantae > Streptophyta > Magnoliopsida > Brassicales > Brassicaceae > Raphanus > Raphanus sativus. The sequence continues at coordinate 20,593,319 of NC_079517.1, read as the reverse complement.
CTATCTTACTCCATGTCGTCTATACCATACGTACCTCTTCCTCCTTTTTTAGTTCTCTTTAGGTTTTCTAATATTTTTTTCCACAGAGGACGACTCAACCCTAAAAATTGATGTAGGGATCTTAAAGTAGTGTTGTGAATAAAATAAAAATATGATTTGTCGAAAATATAAATAATTGCAATAAGGCATGTTTAATCAAAAGAGACGGAGTTCCTTACGACGTTAACGGAATTTATAATTATGTCCATCTTAATATAGCCAAAAATACGTAGACCACTTTTACAGTTTTTATTAAGAATATCTTTACTTTCAAGGTTTATTATGGAAACCTAATATTTGGAGGTTTAAAGTGGAAGTACTTGCCACTTTAAAGGGTTTTCATGGGATTTTCCCAAAAGATATCTATTAATTTAAAATCTCTATAATATTATTTGAGAAGTCAGTTTCATATTTATCACGCTCATGTTAATTTTTACGATGGTTAATTACAAAATCACCCTTAAAAAATTAAAATAATATATATGATTTCCTTATTTAAAATATTTAATAGTCTAAGCCAATTAAAATTTTAATTTTATTTTTCCTTTTTTATATTTACAAAAGGATATATAATAAAAAGGAAATATTCAAATAATAAAAACAAAATTATATGTACGAAAAAGGAAAGAAAACATATTTTATGAATATAAATTTTATATAATGTTATTTCATAAAAAAGGAAAGTTCACAAAAAGAGTTTTGATCTTAAGAAATAATCATCTCTTTAAAACATGATATCAAACAACATAAGATATATTCTAAAATTAATATATTTATATCTGTTTATTTCTAAGATTACTAAAAAAAATAATCTAAGGATTAATATTTTAAAAACATAATAGACCTATAATAAAAAATACATTAACCAATATGAATTTTTATGGTTAATATTATTTAGAATATTTTTTTATTTATCTTCCACATTTAAAGGATAAAGTTTGCTAGAATCTACAATAAAATATTACTTTGTAATATTAATATTCGTTCATGAGTTTTCAAAAAATTATTTTGCTTATAAAATTTTGTACTACTCATCATTTTAGTTTTTTCGACTACTTTTTACAAATCTACAAATATCAAATTATAAAAAAGAATTTGCAAAAGTATATATGCATATTTAAGACGAAAAACTGAACTAACGTAATAATTAAAGTTTATATTTCAGTACAAAAATACGATGGTTAATTTCTGAGAAGTAAATACAATTCAATATATACAAGTAATAACCAAATAAACTAAATGTATATATATAGCGTTCACGTTAATTCTCCCGATAGTTGATTATAGAGGTACCCTTAATGAATTAAAAATATAATATTAATTATCATCATTTACTTTATTTTCCCTTTTATTTGGTTGATTTTGTTAATTAGACTTTAATTAATTTCCTTTTTTATTTTCTTCCAATAAAATATATGATAAAAATAAAATTTATAATTTAGAAAGAAGAATTTTTTTAATAATATTTATATATAATTTCATTTCATTAAAAAGGAAAGTTAACAAAAACTACCATGATATCAATAAAATAGTGAAATAAATACATATTATTTTTTAGTAATATTTTATCATTTTTTGTATATATAAATTATGTATATCTCAACACAAATAAAAATAAAACTAAAATATTAAATAATTTTAGCAATGTATATTTTTGGTAATATATATATGCATGAGATACAAAATATTATCATTATATTATTGTTTATAATTTTCAATCAATGCACACTTTAGTTTATTTTATATGTTTGATTCTCAAAAGAAAAATAATGTTGTACAAAGTCTCACTAAAATATGTTTATATATTTAAGAGAACAACCAACCTAAATGTAAAATAAAAAATATCAAAAATATTAATATAATTAGAGAAACAAAATATTATGGTTAAATTCAAAGAAGGAAATGCAATCTAAATGAAATCAACTTAAATGTAAAATAAAAAATAGCAAAATATTAATATAAATAAACCAACTAGATGTTACATATACAAAATCACATGTCTAATTCATAACTATAATATTATTAATATAAATTATACATATAATTATTTAAACTGAAAGTAAAAAAAATCAACAATTATAATATCTTTAAAAATATTTATATCCGTGCATGAGTATGGGAAAATCACTTAGTATATAGTTTATATAAAAATGTATAAAGACGTGATTTAGAAAACAAAAATTTACAAAACAAGAAAATAATTATTTTCAAAAATAATAATATTTTTTTTTGAAAGTATAAGTTAAACAACCCAATAGAAAAGAAACCTTTTTTTTAAAAAACAAAATAGTACAAATTGTTTGTATGGTGACATATTTTCAAAAAAAAAATGATCTACATTGAGGTTAACTAAAACCAAATTTTTTTGATATACAATTTTCACTTATGCTACTACTAAATGACAACCTTTTAGTTTATTTTTTATTTGTAACCAAATAATGTATAAATTATACAAATTTTACAAAGATATATATAAAAATTGAAAACTAAACTAAAAGAAATGAAAAACTAATCTTATTTTAATTTATTTAGAATCTATGAACAATAGTGGTTTAATTGGAGGAATAGATTAATCACTATATACCCGAAAATAACTGAATACATCATATATTTAAGTCCAAAATAATATGACTAATTATCATAACAACATAATAATATTGCATTTATTTATTTTATATTTAAAATAAAATAATAATAAATAAAATAAAATATTAATCATAATTATTATTATTTGTTTATTTTGAAAATAGTTATTTCCGTGCATGTCCATGGGAGAGTCACCTAGTTACTATTAAATAATCTTCTACAATTATGTCTTGCTTAGGATTTTAGAAAAATAAAATCATAACAAATCATTATTGATTACTATTGAAATCATTACTATCATTACTACTTTTACAACTCGTTTTTGTTAACTTAATAACCTTTTATATTTTTAGGAAATTAGAAAATAAAATTACTAACACATAATCTTATACAAATGTCTCTTTATTTAGGATTGTATAAATTACTATCAAATGACTATATCTAATTACAATTAAATAAATTTAAATTTACTATTTTAATTAGTTTTTATTAGTGTCATACTATTTTCAAATTTTTTTTATTAATTAAATAATTTTAATATCTTTTGTTTGTGAGTTGGAAAAAAGAAAACTACTATCAAATATTCTTTTACAAAAACAAAATCTTGAGATTATAGAAAAGGAAAAATAAAAATCACATAATCTTGTGCAATTATATTTTGTTTAGGATATGTAGTTATAATAAAAATATTTTATAATGCATGTTACAATCTTAAATTTTTTATTGACATGTATCGTGATCATGTTAGTTAGAAACTTTGAATAACAAGATTTTATATAATAAGATCTCTTATTCAGTATTTTATAAAAAAATATCAAATAACTAGATCTAGTTACTACTATTAAATAATTTTAAATACTATTTTGTTTCGTTTTTTCTTATTGGTATTACTATTTTACCATTATTTTTTGTTAATTAAATAATTTTAATATGTTTTCTTATGATTTAGAAAAAAGGAAATCTACTATAAATACTCTTTTAATATTTTTTGTTTAGGATTGAAGAAATGGAAATTTATAATCACATAATCTTGTACAATTATCTTTTTCTTAGGATATATAGTTATAATAAAAAAATTAAGATTAATTTATAACACATGTCACAATCTTAAAAATATTATCGACATGTGTTGTGATTATGTTAATTATCAATTTTGAAGAACCTAATTTTATATAATAAGATCAGTTTATCCATTTTAGGGCATTTTCTCTGGGGTTAGGCCAGTTTCTGTAAAGTTAAAGCAAGGTGTGTTCAAGGAAAATTAAAACTGGAAAAGTATCACCTAGGTTTGTTTCTCATGTAATTAACGGGATTCTAAGCATGAGTGTGAATTTGATAAGCTTTGTGTTGATTAGCCTAATGCATGAGCATTGTAATTACCCTACGTGGTTTGTAATGTATTGTGAGCTTGATGAGTGTTGGCAGCTCAATAGTTTTATAATTTTAGTTTCAATCGTGACAATTTATAGCTTCTTTTATGGTAAATGATCATCTATCTTATTAAAACAGGAACATTACAACTTTTTCTAGGTAGATTTTTAAAAGTGGACTTCATATATTAAAATTAAATGTCTCATTCTTTATATATAATACGTACCATAGTCTAACTTTGCATTGATGTATTTCCTTAAATATAGTTCTTCTTTTTGTCCATATTCCATATACGATTTTTACATTTATTACATGTCGATTTAAATAAGATATATACTAAGAATACTAAAAATATTAATCGTTCTATAATTACCCTATACAATTCATTTTAAATTGATCAGTATACTTTCATTGGTCATATTAATTTTATTAGTACGAATAACATTAGGTAGATAAGTCATAGACACATACATAAAGATATACATAAAGATATGACTATTCTTATAACTACGTTGGGCCTAATTTACTTTTTAAAACAAATAACACATAGCTTCATATATTGTATAGAATATAGTAATATTGTATAGTATTATACTTATACAATAATACTAAAAACAAACCAAACTGAAATATAATATATATCGAAAATGCTTTGAACCATTACACACAAAATATATTAGAACTCAAAGATAAAATTCACTTTGAAATTACATAATAATTATTTTTAAAAAATTAAATTTCGTAATGTACAAAAAAACATAAGTTTTATATAAAATTTTGTGTTACAATAAAAAGACACAACTCGCGCTTGCAAAATGTTATTTTTACATACGAAAGACATTTTTGATATAGTTCTTTAAACACAAAATTTAATTATACAAACTCGATACTACATAAAACTAAACAATATATAATACATTTTAAAAATAAAACCCGTGCGGATGTGCATATGTTTATATAATATATAAATATATTATGTTATGCATATTTTCATATAAATAATACCCCAATGTAAGTTTTGTATGATAAATGTTGAAAATACAAAATATATAGCACTATATATTTTAAATAATACAGAAAAAATCTACTTTACGTTATCATAAAATTTAAAAATCAAATTTAGTAATTAAACACATTGCTTATTTAAACACATTAGTACACATTGTTATTTATCAAAATTTTATATTAATACATATTGGCGATCATGTATAACATTTAGTAAAAACAAAGATAAAAACAAAATGACTCCCGCTCGGTCGAGCGGGTAATGATCTAGTACAACTTAATTTCAACCACGAGATTTTCCCAAACATCAAATGTAAGAGACTTTACAACCAAATTGCTCGAAATGCGCAAAAGTTTCAATCAAATATATATGTTCTTGTACTGTCAGAAATGTATGTATAGTGGTAATAAGATTTAATGATATTATAAACTATCAAATGTTTTGATCTCCAATAAAAAATGCATAAAGACTAAAGAGTATACATTTCTTTCCTACTGCTTATATAAACTAAAGTTCCTTTTGACTGAAGAAGACCCCTTTAAAGTAATGAACCTGACCAACAATTATCATTGTACAACTTAAATAAGCTTTAGTATACAACCCCACCTTCCGGTATAAGATAGAAAAACCTTTTGACACCCGTTGTTCTGTACATTAGAAGATATTTTAAGGTCAGTGGTGATTTTCATTTTGAGAACTCTGTTTTTTTTATTAAGACATCTGAGCAACTTGGGAAAGATTAACTAACTAATCTACCATAATTCTTTCTTATTTTTTTAAACTTATTGGTTATGTCTTCTCTATCACTAACAGATTTGATTGATCTCTCTGTCAGAGAGGTGACAAAGTAAAAAAAAATATGGAGGAGGTGGCAGAGCTAAATATGTCTTTTTCACTTTCTCTCTCTTTGTGCGGTTATGTTTTTGCAGCTTCCCTTACCTCTCTTTCGGAAGAAGACTCAACAAAAAAAAAGTTTCTTTTTCCTTTTAATAATTTTGTCATGTGATTTGGTTTTCTTTTCTCTTTCCCTCCTTTTTTTTTAATCTTTGTTCTTTGTTCTTCTGTCTGCAATCCCATTTCATCTTTTTTGGCCTCATGAGGGGTTGAACAATTAATCTCTAAAAATGGGTTGCATCAGCTCCAAAAACGTCTCATATTTAGGGGACCAGAGTGCCTCACCTGTCCGAGACAGGGAAAACGCCCCCGAACCGGACTTCTCCTCCACAAACCAGCACCATCGAGTCTTTGTTGATCATTCATTGGAGGCGAGTCACAATATTCACAGACGGTCAAGGAAATCGAAAAGATTGGGCGGTTCTGATTCAAGGGTTGGTAAGAGCCTGCTTTCCGGGCTGTCTCAGAGGAACATAGAGGCTGAGCATGCGGCTGCTGGTTGGCCATCTTGGCTTTGTGAGGTTGCCTCTGAGGCTGTTCATGGGTGGGTTCCTCTTAAGGCAGAGGCGTTTCAGAAGTTGGAGAAGGTTAACATTATGTTTCTTGTGATGGAAGGTACCACTAAAACATTTATTAAAAAAGATTGATGATTTTTTTTTTTGGTTGTAGATTGGACAAGGAACATATAGTAGTGTTTTTCGAGCACGGGAAGTAGAAACCGGGAAAATGGTGGCTTTGAAGAAGGTAAAGTTTGATAATCTTCAACCAGAGAGCATTAGGTTTATGGCAAGAGAGATTTTGATTCTACGCAAACTCAATCATCCCAACATCATGAAACTTGAGGGTATTATCACGTCTCGTGCATCGAGCAGCATTTATCTTGTTTTCGAGTATATGGAACATGATCTTGCCGGTTTGTCCTCAAATCCGGATATCAGATTCACCGAGTCACAGGTACTAAATCTGAAATATGTGGAAACCAATAAATTTTGTTTCTTTTTTCTCTCTGACATTGTACATAGATTTTGAGATTTTTCTTTTTGATTCTTGTATACAAGATCAAATGTTACATGCAGCAACTACTTTGGGGACTAGAGCATTGTCATATGCGAGGCGTAATACATAGAGACATTAAGGCATCAAACATTTTGGTCAATAACAAAGGAGTTTTAAAACTTGGAGACTTTGGGCTAGCAAATGTGGTCACAGCTAAGAACAAACACCAATTGACAAGCCGTGTGGTGACTTTATGGTATAGAGCTCCTGAGCTTCTTATGGGATCTACTAGTTATGGAGTATCAATCGATTTATGGAGTGTGGGATGTGTTTTTGCTGAAATCCTCATGGGGAAACCAATCCTAAAAGGCAGAACCGAGGTAATACAAATATCTTGCACATGAAAACGAACGCTTCTAAAATAATTTGTTTTATTGCTGATTTTTTTTTTCTTTAAATTATGTTTTTTGTTTTTCAGATTGAACAATTACATAAAATCTACAAGCTTTGTGGATCTCCACCGGATAGTTTCTGGAGAAAAACTAGGCTTCCTCACGCAACTTCCTTCAGGCCTCAACATACTTATGAAGCCACACTTAGAGAACGATGCAAAGAGTTATCAACAACTGGTGTTCTTCTATTAGAAACTTTGCTCTCTATGGAAGCATATAAGCGTGGGACTGCTTCATCTGCACTTAATTCTGAGGTGAGGAAGATTTTTCAGTTTCCCATTGCTCCTTTTCTTTCTACCTCTCAATCTTTTTTTTCTGATTTCTACTCTTAGTATTTCTTGACGAGGCCTTATGCGTGTGATCCTTCTTCATTGCCTAAATACCCACCAAACAAAGAGATGGATGCTAAAAATCGTGACGATATGCGCAGGTCAGAGTTCTTCCCTTTCCTTGTATCTATTTTGTTTCAAAGCAAAATATTAAATCCAAAATACCTACATTGGAAAACTCTGGTCTTGTTTTAGGGAAGATTATGTTTTAAGACTATAAATAAATATGTTTTTCAGGAAAAGAGCAAACCTCAAGCTTAGAGAATCTGGAGTTGGCAGGAAACAGAAAAGACCACATAGAGAAGAACATGATCCAAAGAGTTACTCTAAGCTGCCAATAAGACAGGTCTTGTTTGTTTCACTCTATGTAAAACTCCTCTTTCAGCTTAGTTTCGTAAGGCTCAAGTAAGCGTTTTGCCTTGCAGGACACGTTTGAGGACAAGAACATAACAAATGAGGGTTCTCAAGCCACCACAACAACACATGGAAATTACTACAAACTCTCTGACCTCCCAATGACGACAGGACCAGCCAGTGGTTTTTCGTGGGCTGTGAAAAGACGAAAAGATCCTGATAATATCTCCACTCTTACTTACTATCAACCAAGCTCAAGGAGCCAATTGAGCGAAACAAGTGTCGCCTTTGCCAAAAACACTTTCGGTTTGAACCTCAAACCCGAAAATGAATCAGTTTATGAGATTCAGGGAGACAACGATGATCAGATTATGGAGGAGTTACCCAGTGAGGACAAGCTAAACCGTACTGGTAAGCGACACGGATCACTTGATGGCTCTGGTTTGGATTTATGCCAAAGAGAGGAGGATTCTCCATTAAAGAAGAACTTAGTAAGTACTCTTTTGATCATATATACAAATATACAATTGCTAGTTGGTATATGCAATTTTATATATGTGTTTGAAAGTAAATGCTTGTGATTGTTGTTGTTGCTCCAGGAGCATCTGCAGTTCGGAAAACAGAACATGTCAGGACCATTGATATTTAAATCAGGCAAGATCGACGAAATTTTGCTAAGGAACGAAAGTAATATCCGGCAAGCTGTCAGAAAATCCCACTTCAAAATGGGTAAATAAATTAATAACTCAAGACTAACCAGAAAATAACCAGATGGTTTTGTATTTATGATACCACTTTTTTTTGGCAGAACAAGGTGACAGATAAACCGGAAACTCAAAATTATCGAGATGGGAAAATTCCACTTTTCATCGTTGTTAGAAAAGGAGGAAAAAAATATGAAATAATGCGGAAATTTATGAAACCGATTAATAATGTTTCTGACCTTCTTCGTTCAATGTTGTGATAGGGAAAACCTACCTATATAATAACTTCATTTTTGTTGTGAATCAAGAGGGAAAGAGATAATCGGTTTTTCTTATTATTCGATAGATAAATGTACTCATATGATACAAATTAGGGTTTTGGAACTTTCTGGAACATGAGTTTTTGGACCTATGATGGACATCCATATAACTAATCATAACAGTTTCTCTTGGATGTCTATTATGCAAATACATTTTTTATAGTGCATAAAGATGTTACCTCGTTAAAAAGTTTATTAGAAAAATTTAGTGGAAAAAACTATGGTTAAGGGAAAAAGAGTGCAGCGCGCATCTACTCTCCTCGATGAGAATATAACTTGAGATATCTGATAAGACACAATCAAATATGATGAATTAACTGGTTCACTTTTCTTGGCAGATTTGACACTCCTCACTAAAACTTGAATATCTTAATGACCGTAGGACAAAATTACTTCAAACTACTTTGGAAAGCTTCATGTCTAAGTTTAGGCACCGGCCTAGCTCTGGCAAGATTAGAATACCAAGTGATATTTTGAATATCAGACGATATTAGGTATTCTGAGACAGCTTATACATGTCCCACGAAAATACTCATATCTTGAATTATATCTTCCGGAATGATTTGATTCAAATTGCAGATGAAAGTAAACTCAAAGATCTTTCTCTGGACGCTGAGTCCATATTTTAATTCCATCTAGAAGATCCCCTTTGATTGAAAAACTTTCGACCTTTGATTCTGTCTCTCGAATGGAAGGTGTTCATACTTTGATTCTTTTTCAAGTATGATTGATCTTTGATCATTCTTTTTTGCTTCTTTCAATCTCAAAAATTCATTGAAAGATTTAGAGATCTTCATCACTTAAGTGATAATATTCATCTTTAGGTATATATCATTTATGTGTTATTTGTTGCCTCGTTAAAACCTTGACATGGAAAAACTCAATGGAACAAAAACCATGATAAGGAAAAAGAGTACAACGACGAACATCATCATATTTCTCCCCCTGGAAGCATCATCTTAGGGAGATGTATTCTCCTCATATATATCTTCCTTTTTAGGAATTGCTATAAGCATGTTTTTAGTGAATAAACTCGTTTGATTATGAGATAATCTCTTGGACCATTAGGCTTATAGTCCATAGAATCTCTTTCACACAAACGGTCATATCTTGGTCTATTAGGATTCCATAATTTTTTTTGTAGACAATTTTCAAAATTTTTTACATTATGCTATTTATACATACGAGTTATTCCTTTGCTTCTTGTAAAAGTTATTTACAAGTATGAATATATTTCTTATCATACGAAATCACATCTTTCAATCATGGAAGAGATCAGTAAAATTCCAATATCATGTTACTTCATGACCAAGAACTATTTCTTTTAAATGCTCCATATATTTACGCGGTAATATTTTCGAGAATTAGGACTTACTGCTTCTAGCAGTCCAAATCCTTATGAGGTTTACTGCATCTTGCAGTTTAGTTTCTTTGGAATCGTTGACATAATTTTCCAGCGGCTTTCAATTCTTGCCAGGCTAAAGAAACTTGAAAGTTGATGCTTCCACCACATAATAATGTGTTTCTTATAACAAATGCAGGTCTTTGAGAGAACTCTTGTGCAACTACTCTTTTGCATCTCACAACTCCTCATCATCTTTTTCATTCTTTCACATAAAGACCTATTTGTGTGCCACTGGTTTTACATCATTAGGTGTACGGACTACCGGTCCGAATACTCTTCTCTTTCAAAGAGATCTTCATCTATTGTTTCTTTCCCTTTTCGTCCATTTATCATATTGTGTACACTTTTCAATAGATGGTTAATGATCCTCATTATCATCAACTGCTATATTGCATGCATAAATATTCACGACGTCGATTTGATATCGGTTCCATATTGTTCCAGACATGACATAGCTATTTGAGATTTCTATATTTTCAGGTACCTGAATTTTTTTTTTTGTCATGCTTTCTATCTCTTCTTGAGATCCTTAATATTTCATTCATCAATTCTGCCATTCTCATTCATGCTCTTTTTATTTTCCGAGGATTATTATATTTGGAACCGATAAGTCTATCACGCTTCATGCACTCTTTAGACTCATTAGCAGTTAGATGTAGTCCTTTGGGACATTCATTTTATCTGGAGCATTTATAGCTGGTACTTGTGACTTAATCACTTTCTCTTAGGATCAATAAACGAGTCTGGCAACTCATATGTTAATCTTTCTAATAAAATTATCTCCATACATTCATTTTGGACTTCTATTTGTGATCTTTAATCGAGGATCAATGATAATTCATTTCAACTCTTGACTTTTTCTAGCTGTTTATTTTCTCCCCCTAATGTTGGACTAACTTTGAGTCTTTAAATAAATCTTATAAAATCTTCTAGATTTTATCGTCAATGGAGATCATATTCAACATATTCATAACCTCATTTGAGATCCCATCTTTTAGCGGTGTGGTGGAACAACTATAACTTTTCAAAATTTCTAGATGGGATCTTTGGTTTCTGACCCAAAACCAATTTGATGGGAAGAGTTCTTAATTACTCTTTGGCATTATGCGAATCAATATTACTGCATCATACGTATGAACATTAGTTACAGGATGTTCATCATGTATCCTCACATGCATAAAATAATCATCAAAGGCTTGTGAATTAACCAATATTACCAATTAGTCTCACAAACATCAAGTTGCGGATCTTTGACAAGGATACATACGAACTTCTTGTCGATGCATTAATTATAAACACAAGGTGGGTGATCAGTTCACCAGTGGGTGATCAAGCCCACAAACATCTCCTTGTATAAATAGATTCCAAATCTATTTGACTGGTGAAAACTGTATTCTTATATTGCCTTCCTTGTAAGCAAGCAGCATATGGCAGATCATTCGTAAGAATCTTCTTGTTCTTCAACGAATGTCCATATGATTATCTTTCGCATCAATACTAAACCGAGATAGCACAATCTGTTTGCCAAATATTACACTTTCAGTAAACATCTGGTTTACTATTACATTCATCTCCATTTTCTAATCATTGCGTAGTACAATACAATAGTGCCTCGGGTAATACTCTTGATTGAAAGTATTCAACATTTCCTTTTACTTATTGTCTCAAAATTATAGATGAAAAATCCCTTGGTTTTATTTTATAAATGACTCCTAAAGTCTCTTTCCAGTATGAACATACTTCTGGATGTTCCACTTACTAGGGATGTGAGATTCTCTATTCTCACCCTCGAGATGATAACACTGCATATTTTTTCTATCTCGAATTGAATCTCAACTAAAAATAAACAACATACCCAACTTAAGGTCATCTGCTATATCTTGGATCCTTTTGATCTTTGAGACTTGGGAAAGTATAAGTTTCCCTCCCATGGGCATACATATATATGCTCTTCTAGAGCTTCAAATAATTTAGATACCACAAGACATTGTACTCACAATAATTTTCTTTCATCTTTAGATGATCGACTCATATCATTTCTTTATTACCATCTTTATTCTCAACTTCAAATGAGAATATGAGTTCTAACAGAAAGTCTTTGGTCCTGACCTTATATCAATAGCTCATTGTTTTTCCGAGTCTCAAGGAGACAAGATACAAGTATAAACTTCTTTAATCTCTTTGTCCGCTGGAGAACATTACTTGTTTCAATATGTATTCTCATTTTTTGCATCATTAAATATTTTTTCAAAAATTTTACTTTGAACTTGATATCCAAAGTAGTTGCATTATATTTACAGAATCCATGTCCTGTAATTTTTAGATGCAAAATATATAATGAAATTTAGGTTATCACATTCAGACGATCATATGTCTCTTTGTATTGTTCTCCAAAACTTATGGACCTTTTATGGTCAAGCCTTAAATTTAAAACCAACAGATGATGGTAATATAATAAATTTCAAGATATATAGAGATGTATACTATTATAAATATTTTACTATATCAAGAAATAAATAGTATTACTATAGTAATTATTATATGGACTAAATCTTTATTTTCATGCTATTTAACAAGGTTTTTTTACCCAATCAATCAATTTATTAAACAAATTTTATATCATATATATCAATTTTAATACGACACAAAATGTAGTTAACTTTTATATAAAACATGAAACTAAAAAAGCTTTTTGCAAAATTGACTCAAAACTCAAAGTCAAACACAAAAGTAACCTCTCTTGTTTTTTTTATCTTTCTTTTGCCCTATTCACCCCACATGTTCACAGTATTTACGAAAATGCCATTAATTTTTATTTTTTTATGTTTTTCGAAAATGGCCATTTTACTCTCTCAACCTCATCATCTTCAAGTATTTACAAGATTGCCATCGCCTTCAATACCCCAACTACCATGAACAACCAATTTGAAGCTGTTAATGCACCTGAAATCGATTTACTGTCTCTCTCTCTCAATTGTTATGAACTGAAAACAACATCTCTTTCACTTTGTCTCCATATTCATCCAAAAAACTCAAGCTTTTGATTTTAATTTTTTTTTGGTTGATAGAGACATTCAAGCTTACTATTCTTGGTGGGTTACTCTCGTTTAAGGTTCTGGGTGTTTGGAGAAGACTTCTGTGTGGTAAGGAAGTCATCTCACTAATTTAATGTATGAAATTGGAAAAATTTCCAGATCTGTCCGCGTAGAAGACTTACCTGTAAGTCGTCTGGCTGTAGAAGACTTACGGTTAAGTCTTCTGGACAAAGAGACGACTTACTTGTAAGTCGTCCATCTTTCTTTGTTTAGAAAAAAAACCCGAGAATATCCTAGACGACTTACTAGTAAGTCGTCTAGGATAAACGGGTTACTTTTGCATTTGACCGAATTGTGTCAGATATTTTACTTTTCCCAGACGACTTACTAGTAAGTCGTCTCTCGGGAAACAAAAAAAAAATCAATATTTTATTAAAGCTAGACGACTTACTGGTAAGTCGTCTCAGGTTAGTTTTGCAATTGGAAAAACAACTTAAATATTTATTTTCTCCCAGACGACTTACTTGAAGGTCGTCCAGTCAGAAGACTTACTTGAAGGTCGTCCAGATTTTATTCTGAGATTCTGGTCAAACCTTGCTTATCTCAGACGACTTCCGTGTAAGTTGTCTATCTGGACGACTTCCGTTTAAGTCGTCTGGAAAAAATAAAAATTTCAGTTTTATTTTCGAATTTTAAACTAACATGAGACGACTTACAAGTAAGTCATCTTGTTTTAATAAAATATTGAGTTTTTTGTTTTCCCAGGGACGACTTACTAGTAAGTCGTCTAAGAAAAGTCAATTTCTCTGACACAATTCGGTCAAATGCAAAAGTAACCCGTTTATCCGAGACGACTTACAAGTAAGTCGTCTGGTGTTTTTTTTTAACAAACAAAACTGGACGACTTACTTGTAAGTCGTCCAGCTTAAAGTCAATTGCCAAAATGACCTCTTCGGACGACTTACTTGTAAGTCGTCTAAGTATTCCAGACGACTTACCAGTAAGTCGTCTGCGTCAATGTTTAGTAAACTTTCATTTTCTCCAAAACTATAAAGACTTTTTTACATTTTCTTATTAATTCATGTATATTAATCAATATTGGAGCTACTGAATTAAATTTATAACATAATTGGTGATATTTAAGAGTTTACCAACATCACTTCATGTTAATCAAAGTTTCTAGCTAATGTGTTTTTATTTTTGATTTTTTGCAGATGATACGTCGGTTACCTGCAGTGTATGGAGAATGGTTGTGGAAAGATGGCTGTTGGGATTTTGTGGTTGATGATTCCAAAGGAGCGAGAATGTTTTTTTTGAGTGAAGGTTCGACACATGCTGAACTTGTTGCAATGGCTGAAGAAGATTTTAACTTGGATATGAACATAGAGTCTGTGGAGATAAGTTACTCAGTACCAGAAGCAATGATGCAAGATATGGCTCCAGATACCCCTCCTATTCATGTTACAAGTGATAGACAAGTTGGATACTTGCTCGAGATAACCAAAACGCACGGAGTACGGCTTTGTGTATCAAGCCGTAGCAAGATGAGAAGCCGTAGCAAGATGAGAACGGTTTCAGAGGAAAGGGAAGAAGTTAATGAAGCTGGTGGGGAGGAGGATGATGGCGAGGAGGATGATGGCGAGGAGGATGATGGGGAGGAGCAGGATGAGGAGGTGGATGATGGGGAAGAGGATGATGGAGAGGATGATGCTTCGTTGTTTCCCTTTTTCGATAGATTATAATGATATCTGTGATGTTGCTGAAGCGGTCGAGGATGGTGAGAATTACAATGTTTATGGAAAGGTCAAAGATGAGGACTCAGAAGAAGATGATATGTGTTTTGAAGATTTCAAAGAAACATATGCTATTGAAGGAGAAAGATTTCAAAGAGACAAGCTACATGTCAACCAGAGTTTCGTTAGCAAGGATGCATTGGTTTCGGAGGTGCGGTTGACAGCAGTGAGGCGTGGATTCACCTTCAGAATATACAAGTCATCGAAAACTCTCATTGTGGCAATATGTCGGGTTAGTGGTTGTGGATGGAGGCTCAGAGCGAGTGTGAAACATGGGACAAACACGTTTTGGGTAACAAAGTATGTGCAAGCTCATACATGCTCAGTGGGAGATAGAATCGCTCAGCGGAAACATTGTACTCCGAAGTATGTTGCTCGGCTTTTCATTGATCGTGTTGGAATCATTGATGGGTTAAATCCGCAGCATATCACTGATGCTATGAAGAACATGTTTGGTATGACGCTTAATTACACCACTTCATACAGAGCACTGTTATATGCACAAATGTTGGTGAGAGGATCAGCAGAAGATGGGTATTCGCGACTGCCATCATATCTCGAGCAAGTCTCCTTAGCAAATCCAGATTCTATCACGGCTATAGAACTCGATTCTCTGAACCGATTTAAGTATCTATTTATCTCCTTTGGAGCTTCTATCAAAGGTTTGAAGTATCAGAGAAGGGTCATTGTGGTGGATGGGACTCACCTAAGTGGGAAGTATGGAGGTGTTATGTTAGTTGCAGCGGCACAAGATGGGAATTTTCAGATATTTCCATTGGCTTTTGGGATCGTAGATGCTGAAGATGGACCTTCTTGGGAATGGTTTTTCACAAAATTGGCTAGTTGTATATCCCATGATTCTCCTCTGGTGATAGTGTCCGACCGGCACGAGGCAATTAAAAGTGCGTGTGATAAGGTGTTTCCTTGGGCAACCCGAGGAATATGTTATTATCACCTTCAAGAAAACATTGTCAAAACTTATAAAGGGAGACATCTTTTGTACTTGGTGAAAGGTGCTGCTTATGCTCACACGGTTTCATATTTTGACCGGTACATGGCTGAGATACGGAGTGCAAACCCGGACCTTGCAACGTATTTGGTGAATGCAGACGTTAGCCTATGGTCAAGGGTTTACTGTACGGGAGACAGGTACAACATAAAAATGAGCAACATCGCTGAGTCTATTAATTCCGCACTGAAGTGAGCTAGGGGATTTCCGATTGACTTCCTGTTGGAGTTCATAAGGGAGAAGCTAGGAAGGTGGTTTTGGAAAAGGAGAGACGATGCATTGAGTCTCCCAACTCAAAATAGTCGGGGTGTTGAATACTTGCTTGATGTTCGGTCAGAGATAGCGGATAAGATGAGGGCCCAACCAATTGATGGATGGAAATTCTTTGTGAAAGGTGGCAAAATGGACTGTGTGGTTGATTTGGAACATGGAAAGTGTGATTGTGGTGTCTATGGAGTGGAGAAAATACCTTGCTCTCATGCTATAGCAGCTGGAACACTTGCTGGTGTGCATGTCGACACACTTGTATCTCCAGTGTACTCAAAGAATTATTTGTTTGCAGGATACTCAGAGAATATATATCCTTGTAATCGACAAGCGGTTGAGGCACGCACATGCTTTCCTCCAGATGTAAAGTGTGGTCCGGGGAGACAAAAGAAATCAAGATGGCAATCTTGGTTAGAGCTATCCAGGATGAGAGCAACCAACCCCCGGAAGAAACACAGGGCTTATAGATGCTCAAACTGCAAAGAAACCGGCCATACGAAACCACAATGTAAGTCGTCTAACCCAGACGACCTTTAAGTTAGTCGTCTAGTCAGTCGTCTAACCCATAAGACCTTCAAGTAAGCCTGCCAGACGACCTTCAAGTTAGTCGTCTAGTCAGTCGTCTAACCCATAAGATCTTCAATTAAGTCTGCCAGACGAACTTATGTGTTATGACCTTTTCTGTGTTATGACATTTTCTGTGTTATGAACTTATGTGTTATGACCTTTTCTGTGTTATGAACTTATGTGTTATGAACTTATGTGTTATGACCTTATGTGTTATGAACTTATGTGTTATGACCTTTTCTGTGTTATGACCTTATGTGTTATGACATTTTCTGTGTTATGACCTTATGTGTCCGTGCACAGAAGACATTCCAGACGACTTTTCTATAAGGTCCGTACACAGAAGACATTCCAGACGACTTAACTATAAGTCGTCTGGAAGGTCTTCCATCTAGAAGACATTCCAGACGACTTATAGTTAAGTTGCCTGGAGAGTCTTCTGGCTGGAAGACCTTCCAGACGACTTATAGGTAAGTCGCCTGGAGAGTCTTCTGGCTGGAAAACCTTCCAGACGACTTATAGCTAAGTCGCCTGGAAAGTCTTCTAGCTGGAAGACCTTCCAGACGACTTATAATTAAGTCCTTCCGGACGACTTCAAATATATATTAAACCTTCAAATATTCACAAGACTTAAATACATACATACAATCAAGTCCATACACACAATCACCTTCAAATATTCACAATCACCCTAGTCTAAACCCTAATCCGTAACTCAAACTTGAGGTGCATACGTCTCCAGGTAATCATCATTATTTGTGTTGTCAAAGTAATGCGCGTTTGGAATCTCTCTAAATACATCCACCGCCATCGTCTCCCTCATATTCTTATTGTTGCTTTGGGCAAAGTCTTTTGGAGAAAATGGCAACCCCAAAGAATGAACCTCAATGAACTTTAGAGCATACACGCCACAATCACCAGATTTTGACTTTGGTAAGACCGGTCTTTCATATGTGTATGGCTCCAGGAGCATTGTTTCACGTTCTTCGATGGAGGAGCACTCATATAGCAAGTAGGAGACCATGTGGCAATAAGGCTCCATTATCACATCGAGGTCTGCTGGGGGTATACAGGAATGATCGTGTCAAAAACCACTATGCGCCTATCAGGAATCGATATCCAGATAGAAATCCAATGAAAGTCCTTGTAATTCACTGGCGCATAGATATCGTCAATATCCTTCCCCCAAACCTTCATAGATCTGCAAAATGATGGTATTTTTCCACTATAATAATTCCAGGCACCACCAGGGAGTCTTCTTCCTAGACCTCTGAAGTCGGGTTTATCAGCCTTAAAATCGTCGAAGTTTTTACTCCAATGTCGAGAAAAGAGATGATCAAGGAAGCAAATTCTCTCGCTCCTGAACATTTCCGGATTAGCATGGTACCTCTTCCTCAGCACATTAATCCAAGCATCCATATGCTGCATAACAAAATAATACATGTCAAACGACTTAACTATTAGAAATTCTTCTGCGTAGAAGACTTAGCAGACGACTTAACCATTAAGTCGTCTGTAAAGTCTTCTACGTAGAAGACTTAGCAGACGACTTAATAGTTAAGTCGTCTGTAAAGTCTTCTACGTAGAAGACTTAGCAGACGACTTAACTATTAAGTCGTCTGCTAAGTCTTCTACGTAGAAGACTTAGCAGACGACTTAACTATTAAGTCGACTGGAAAGTCTTCTACGTCCAGACGACTTAGCAGACGACTTAACTATTTGTAGAAGAAAACTTACTGAGTCGTCCAGCCAGTCTTTGGAAGTCCGGAGTGTTTTATACCACCGAGAAAGACTTCTCACCGGGCGTTTCTCCATAGGCTTCTTAACTTCACTGCAAAACAAAAAGTGGAAAACCAATCAGAGCTGAAGACTTAAAGCAAGCTATTATGGGAGAGTAATTCACTTACGGACAAGTTTTGCAGTGATCAATGAGCAACTTCTGTGCCGCCTTGTCGAGTGGGTGAAAAGGTGTAAAGGCAGACTT
Organism: Raphanus sativus; assembly: GCF_000801105.2. Classification (NCBI taxonomy): domain Eukaryota; kingdom Viridiplantae; phylum Streptophyta; class Magnoliopsida; order Brassicales; family Brassicaceae; genus Raphanus; species Raphanus sativus. The sequence continues at coordinate 20,574,208 of NC_079517.1, read as the reverse complement.
GTTTGAGTTTGGAATGATCGTTTTGGCCGTGTTGTTCCCCTTATAAGGAGACGACTGTGTGGGAGCAAGTTTCCTTGTTCGCTCACTCCTTCCACGCTGAACTGCCAAAGCAGCATTCCGCTGAAGTTCCAAATGAGCAGCATCCCTCTTTGACTCATATCTAGCTCTCTCCTTTACTTTATCTGAAAGAGTAGAATTTTCTTTCTCCAATAGAAGAACGCTTGGTTCTTCGACTTCTTCGGCAACCACTAGACTCGGCACTTTCGAGGAACTAGCACCCTCATTACCAACCTCACTGACATCCTCCTTAGGATCGTCCTTAGCAACCTCACTAGCATCCTCCTTAGGATCCTCCTTTTGATCCTCCTTAGGATCCTTCTTTTGATCCTCCTTTCTCTTCTTAGGATCCTCCTTTGGATCCTCCTTCCTCTCCATTCTCTTCTTAGGATCCTCCTTTGGATCCTCTTTTCTCTCCTTTCTCTTCTTTCCGAATTTCTCTTTCGCCCCATTAACACTTTCTCTTTCACTCTGCATAGATCATTTTCAAAAATCAATTATAAGTCTTCTGCGAAGTCGTCTAGCTAGAAGACGTCCCAGACGACTGAATTATAAATCGTCTGGAAGGTCTTCCAGACGACTTATGGTTAAGTCGTCTGCGAAGTCTTCTGATAGGTTTTGGGAAAGGATTTAGTACTAACCCCTGGTTCTTGCGTCTGTTTAGGCGGAGCAGGTGTGATACCAAGCTTCTTTTCCACAACACCATTCTTATCCGACAGATGCTTGATCTCCGCAAGGCACGTCCCAAACCCTTGCCTCAAGGCATCAGCTAGGTCCTTGAAGTTTCTGTCCAATTCCTCTTTGGTCATCCCAATCACCTCTGTACGAACATCGGAACGACCCTGATGAGGAACCTCTTCACGAGCCTCTTCACGACCCTCTTCACGTTCACGAGCCTCTTCACGACCCTCTTCACGACCCTCTTCACTAGCCTCTTCACTAGCCTCTTCACTAGCCTCTGCAGTTGCCTCTGCAGTTGCCTCTGCAGTTGCCTCTAAACGAGCTTTCTTCCGAGGTCTTGGAGTTGGACGTTCTTCAGCTTTCTTCCGACGTCTTGGACGTTCTTCAGCTTTCTTCCGATGTCTTGGACGTTCTTCATCTTCCTTCGTTGGACTCGTATCACAAGTACCGGTGACTTTCCAGTAATCCATGGTCCACTTCCACGGTCTCTTATACATGACTTTAATTATGTTCTCCGCGTCCGGGTCCTCAACATCAGAGTCCCATTGTGGAAACAGTTCACCGATCTCCTCCTTCTCAACAAAGTTTTCCACTCTAGTCTGCAGTAAATAAAAGATATGAACTTAGATAAAGTCGTCTGGAAAGAAAAGACTTCGCAGAAGACTTATAATTAAGTCGTCTGGAAAGTCTTCTAGCTGGAATACTTTGCGGACGACTTAAATATGAGTCGTCCGCAAAGTCTTCCAGCTAGAAGACTTTCCAGACGACTTAATTATAACGACTTAATTATAAGTCTTCTGCAGATAGCCTGTTGGATACAAGTTTAAATACCTGACTGCAGATAGCCTGTTGAAACCATCTGCGTCCTTTGCCACCCGAGTAAGCCAGTAACGGTACAGCCGGTTCGCCTCCTACGGGATTACCATAACCAGCACCAAGTTCCGGCAGAGCTGTGTACACCGAGGACTGGAAAGCTTTTACAAACCCATCAATCGTGTAACAACCCGTGATATTTTTGGCCTTCAGAGACTCAATCAGCACCTTAAAAGTGACTCTCCCCCATGGATAATTCTCAAACCGTTCTAAATCCATCACTAGCCTCGCCAGACTAGCCCGTGTAGAGGTTGTGACCTTTTTCCCTTCAATGTATCCAGCGAAGATGGCAAGGTACGCGAGACGCTTGCAATCATCCCGAGACCACTCTTTGCATCTCTTGAGTGCTGCTATTATCTGGTCAGTAGATGGCCCAGCATTGATATTAACTCCCGACTTCGCCCAGAAAGCAGACATCTCCGACGTAACAGGACAGTACGGACTCTCAAGGTCTTCGATGTACTCACAGTTTTGACCAGTGAGCTTTTCAAACTCTATCAGTGAAAACCTCAGCGGTTCTGGACCAACAAGTCACCACAGCTCATACTTCTTCTTTATGTCGAGCTGGAAACCGAGCATGAAGTGAACCAACCTTGAAGCCTAACCAAATCCCAGCTCTTGGAACTTGATGAAAACTCCCAACTTCGACTCCTTCAGCGCTTCATATTCTCGATGATCAAGAGCATCCTCTAAAGCATGATGCAATGTCGTACAATCCGTGTGATACGAAATGCTCTTAATTGGGTTGGGCTCTTTCCCTAATGTATATTTCCTCCGGGGGAGTTTTAGAATATCCATGTTTTTGTCTGCAAAACAATCAAAGACAGAAACAATCAAAGACAAAAACAATCAAAGACAACAACCATCTCAAACAGACAACCATCCAGTATTGAAGTTCAAGTTATAATTTTGGAAGACTTTCCAGACGACTTAATACAAGTCGGCTGGAAAGTCTTCCATACAAGTCGTCTGGAAAGTCTTCCAGCTGAAAGACTTTGCAGACGACTTATATTAAGTCGTCCGCAAAGTCTTCCAGCTGGAAGACTTTCCAGACGACTTATATTAAGTCGAGTCTTCCAGCTGGAAGACTTTCCAGACAACTTGTATTAAGTCTTATGGCTTATATTTAAGTCTTCTGCAAAGTCTTCCAAGACATCCAATAGAACAGTTCAAAGTCCACCTGGAAATTCAGAGAAGATATAGTCGCCTTCGACACAGCGGTTATAGATCTGCCAAAACAGACGACAAATTAAGAAGCGCGGTCATAACGACTATAGATAGAGACAATGTTTTATGTTCTCAATAACTTACCGGCGGCGGAGTTCGACGAGACGCCTCTGGGAGTCTCAGCGCTAGGGTTTACAGAGAACCGGCGGAGAGAACGAGACACGAAACGGCGCTAGATTTACAGAGAAACGGTGTTAGGATTTAGGGAGAAACGGCGTTAGGGTTTCCTCTCAAATCTGAAATAGAGGAAGCGGCATTAGGGTTTCCTCTCAAATCTGAAATAGAGGAAGCGGCGGTGAGAACGGTGCTTAGAACGTCAGTGATAACAGCGGAGATATAATCGGTGGTGAGAACGATGGATTAGAGAGAATCGACGGAAATCGCCTTTTAAATCGCCTTTAGGGTTTTGAGAGAAACGCCGTTAGGGTTTTTTTCTGAATTTCGCGAAACAATGAATAAAAAAAAACCATCTTATATATGTCCGGTAAATATCCGGTTAGGGGTCCGGTTTGCAAGACTTACTGGTAAGTCGTTTGTGGAATACTATACATCAGACGACTTACTAGTAAGTCGTCTACCGTAAATATATTCACCAGACGACTTACTAGTAAGTCGTCTAGACCCTAAATTAACCCCTAAACTAAATTGACTAAAATTAACTAACTAAACACGTTATAAAATCAAATTAAACTTGCTTAGTGATTACTATACACAGAAATAAACACATTTGGGTAAATTTCATATTTTTCAAAAATACTTTTATGCTTTCCAAAATCTAACCCTAAGAACACATACAATACTACAACATATGTTGGCAAAACCTAAACCAAAGAATATCATGACTCACTACTTTCACTCATCTATGTCGAAAACAATTCACTTTTGTTATATCTTAATTTATATCACTTAAAACATATGTTAGTTATATGATTTTTATTTTTCACTTATCAAAATATTTTTTACAAATTTTTTAAATTATTTTCTTAAAAAATAATACCAGACGACTTACAAGTTAGTCGTCTGGACGGAAGACTTACGGGGGTTAGAAACGTAAAAAGCATTTTGGTTTTTTTTTGTTTCTACACAAAGAGCATGTTGTAATTTCAATATTCCCTAAAGTCACTTTTGCATTTGATTCATGTTTGAGTTTACTTTTGCATTTGAAATCAAGTTGTGAGTCATATTTGGCAATTTTCCCAAACTAAAATACTTATCTTGACAAGTAAAAGTGCAATGGAGATGTGAATTCTAATTGCTCATGTTCTGTAGATAACAAACTATTTATCTATTATTATGTAACTTATTTTGTCACATATTTTGTAGAAGATAACAAAAATTGAATCATCTAACAATTATTTTGTAGCAGCTAACCAAACATATATCATGTTGTTCAAGAAATCGTCGGAGTCGGAGATGGAGATTCGTTCTACCTTGTCCGGTGAAGCCCTCATCGTAGAATCAATAGTTTTGGTTGGCAATATAATTTCTTAGATCACGAACTGTCGCCTCTTGTATCAATACTATCACATTAAATGGGATTTTCTCTATACGCCATGGATTAAAGAGCTCAGCGTTGTGGTTGTCTTGGATTGGTTATGCAGCCATTTTTGGTAATGGGATGAGATGATGAAGATTAATACTGATTTGAATAAAAGTTAATAGAACTTGATGTTTTCACGGTGTTTGGAGATGAATGGAAAAAAATCAAATTATAAGTGGTAGCATATAGAGTTTTGAAAAAGAATATATTTTTACTGGAAAAAAGAATTGATTGTAGACCACATATAATAGATGGAATAAAGAGATAAAGTTTGGAGAAGAAATAAATTACGATAAGAAAAAGAATTGAGATAAGATATTTCTTCTCACAAATTGGTTAACAAATGGGCTCCATCGATCTCCTCAATTTGGTTAATTCAGAGTATGAAGTTCACTATACTGACACATTCCTGAAGCTATACGAAGGTTAGATATTGTGTTGAATAGGTTTTCAGATAGACTGACACATTTATCAATATGCACAGCAGTGAGTCAGAAGGGCAAATCCGAAAGGAAAATAATTTTGGAAAATGATGGATATTCTCCTAATTTCGCTAGCGTGTAGAGGCACCCACGCAAATAATCCCTAAAATAATTGTCATGTTAATCTCTTTCATTTGGTTATGAATCTCTCTCTTCTCTTATTGTTAGTTTATTTGTTAACTAAAATAACGATGTGAACATGTGTTAGAGATTTGTGATGAGATACAAAAATATATATTTTTTAGAACATATTTCTTTTTTGGAACACTGATACAAAAATACATAAAACAAGCTTTTCTCGTAACAATGATTTAATTCAAGTTGCAAAAAAAAAACAATGATTTAATTCAATAAGTCAAACGATAATAGCTGATGATTTTTTATGATACATATAATTTAAATTTTGCAATAAAAAAGAGAGCTTACACACAAAAATGGAACTTTTCACTCACACATCAATGAAAAACGGTATGTTATGTAGTTTTCAAGTGTATCACAAAGCAGATGTTGAATGATATAAAAATCGGTCAAGGTTGAAAGGTAATAAATGTCAGATGGAAAACTAGTAATAAAATATCATCTTACTGATCATAAATGAATATTATTTGAACGTTATATATCATAAAACGATATGAAATTAACATTGACAAAAACATTCAACAATAAAAGGATTGGGAACACATTCAATATGACACCCTTTCTTGCAGTGAATTTTGTTTGATTTTATAACCGCCTGCGAAGCTTCATGAGGCAACAACACAGTTTGAGAAACTTCTTCTTGTAGTAACCGATTTGCCCCAATTTCTGTCATAATCATCACTACAAAACCATAAGAAAACATATGTTAATAATACACTAGTTTGAAAAAATCTTACATATTAATATGAAATTTTACCAGAGCTAATAGCTATAAAGATAAGGAATGCAAGTTTCTTTGATATATTCTCCATATGGTTTTAGAGATTGAATATAATATGAATGGTCTTCATTTAATTATGAAACCCTATTTATAGATTAATAAAGTAACAGTTATAAATTCAGTCAAATTAAATTAAAGAGAGAAAATCAATCAGCTAGTCCCTCCGTTTTTTTATTGCTTGATGTTTTAGACTTGTCCGCACTAATTAATAAAATACTCATTTAAAATTTTTATAAGTAAAATCATCATTAACTATCCACCTAACCAAATTAAACCAATTAAAAATACAAACTGGAGTATATAACATGTAAGGTTAAAACAGTTTGCATTAAACTAAAAAATGTTATCTAATTTAAAAGAAATAAAATCTTGCAAAACGTCATTTATTAAATTTTGACCAAAAATTAGGGGATTTATTGACAAATGATTTGGGAGCAGTACATTGCCAAAACAAATACAGTTCTTAAAATTAATTCAATCAAGCTCAAATCTCATATATATTAAGGAGAAATATTTAAAAAGTTATAACCTATAGTTTGTATTAATTAAAAAGTGCCTTGTTGAATTGTCATGTGATTGGAATGCTAATTTTGTTTACGTAATGGCTTGAAAATCAATAGATAATTTTGTTGGTCTAAAATTAAATTGTTAGGGAATGTTATATTATATAGTACGTCCACTATAGACTGAAATTTATTAGGGTAAGACATGCGTCTTGCACATAGTGAATATATATAAAATTATTTCAGAAATATTTTACGAAAAGAAAAAAATTATATTTTTGATCGAATTAATATTTTTGGCCCTTAAACAAATTTTAAACTCTTTTTTGTTAATTAAGTAATTTATTTAATGATGAGCTGATCTCATTTAAAAAAAAATATTTTAGATCAAAAATATCACTTATTGCATAAGAACCTAAGTTTAGACCAAAGAATCTCATGCCTACTATTTGGTTACAGTGAAACTATATCAGCTCGGTTTTAAATCATCATTTAACAATTTAAAAGTTAATTATGGTTATAAGAAATTTACATTCACGTGTCAATCCTATATGTCTTCAATATTTTCTCTTTTTATGTCGTTTTTTCATGTTGGTTATTGCTCGATATAAATATTGATTTTGGAGTTTATGCTCATTTTTTTATTTTTTGGGTCTGAGATTTAGAAATGTTTATGATTTAAAATTATTAAAGAGATACATACTTAGATTAAGATATGCGTCTTGTGCAGAATAAATATTTTATATTTATTACTTATTTTATGTTTTTTCATATTATGAAATAATTATATATTAAATAACTAAGAAATCAGTTACTATTATGTAATAAATTGGCGTACACATATAAATTAAACGATCATATAAATTAAACGATCTTGCCTATTTCGTAGTGGTTGCAGCCCGCAAGCTCAGACCTTATTTTCAGTCTCAGGAAGAATGGCCCGAGTCAATCATTACTATTATGTAATGTGTTAACTAATCATCCACTTCGGCTGATATTACATAGCCCGAGTCAATCAGGAAGAATGGCCAAATGGGCTATCGAGCTGAGCGAGTACGACATTGAATTCAAAAGCCGGACAAGTGAAAAGTCTCAAGTATTAGAAGATTTCCTGACCGAGCTACCTCCGTCTCAAAACAACGACAAAACTGGTGTCTTTACGTCGATGTTTCATCTTCACGAAACGGATCGGGGGTCGGCATACGACTTATATCTCCTACTAGCAAAATGATCGAACAATCTTTTCGTCTCCCTTTTCCAGCTTCAAACAATGAAGTCGAATATGAAGCCCTCATAGCTGGTCTACGCCTCGACAAAGCAGTCGGAGTAAACAAAATAGAGACATTCTGCGATTCTCAGCTCGTTGACAACCAGTTCAGTGGAGAGTACGAGACAAGAAACGAGCGAATGAACGCTTACCTACAAGTCGTCCAGAAACTCTCCCAAGATTTCACCAACTTCACCCTCACCAAAATACCAAGAAGCGACAACTCCTCTGCTGATGCTCTTGCCGCTCTAGCATCAACTTCGGACACATCACTCAAAAGAATGATTCCAGTAGAAAGCATCGACCAACCAAGTATCATTTTAGCTAGGGGAGTCAACATCATCGACGACCTTGACGAAGACATAGACGGCACTGACAACATGAATGAACCCGCACCCGAAGAAGTAGTCGTGGACCCAATTGATTGTCGTGACAAAATCAAGCTCTACATCACTGAAGGGAAAACGCCAACCAATCTATGGGCCGCCCGATGATTAAAAGCACGATGCGCCCACTATTTCTTATACGACAACAACCTATTCAGATGGAGCTCACCCAAAGCACTCTTACGATGCATACACGACCAAGAAGTTAAATGGGTCCTCGAGGAAACACACGAAGGCGCAGGTGGCAATCATTCAAGGGGACGAGCACTAGCTGTTAAAATCAAAAGACATGGACACTTCTGGCCAACAATGGTTGCAGATTGCGAAAATTTTTCGCAAGATGCGAAAATTTTTCGCAAGATGCGAAAAATGCCAACGACATACCCCAATGATTCATCACAACTACCAAACTACCATATCCTTTCATGAGATGGGCAATGGATATCGTTGGACCAATGCCGCCATCTAATCAGAAGCGCTATCTCCTTATCATGACCGATTACTTCACCAAGTGGGTCGAAGCTGAATCATAGCAACCATCCGCGCCCCCAACGTTCAGAAGTTCGTCTGGAAAAACATAATCTGTCGCCATGGTCTCCCCTACGAGATTTTCACTGACAATGGTTCCCAGTTCATCTCCGCGACATTCGAGAATTTCTGCGCCCTCTGGAAAATCAGGTTAAGCAAGTCCACACCAAGGAACCCTCAAGTAAATGGGCAAGCTGAGGCAACAAACAAAACAATCCTCGTCATAATTAAAAAGCGCCTGGAAGAAAAGAAATGAGTTTGGGCCGACAAATTAGATGGTGTCCTTTGGTCACACCGCACAACACCGCGAAGATCAACGGGCATGTCACCTTTCTCTCTATCCCACGGAATGGAGGCAATGTCTCCTGCTGAAGTCAGCATCCCAAGCCTTCGCCAGCTCACACTCACCCAAGACGAAGAAATCAACAATTCAATGATGATCGATCACCTAGACAAAGTCGAAGAAAAAAGAGATCAAGCTCTCCTTGGCATCCAAAACTACCAGAATCTGGCCGCCCAGTATTACAACAAAAGAGTAAAAGGAAGATTCTTTCAAGAGGGAGACCTCATCCTTCGCAAGGTTTTCGAAAACACTCGCGAGTGGAAGGCAGGCAAGCTCGGCGCAAATTGGGAAGGATCATACATGGTTTCAAAAGCTGTCAAACCAGGAGTCTACGAAATCACCGAGATGAGCGGAGAAAAGATCCTAAGATCATGGAACTCGATGAACCTGAAGCGTTTCTACTACTAAGGAAGATGAAGCAAGAAGACCGGCGCACTCCTGATATACCATAAATAAGACTACAAGAGACCCCTCCCCTCTTTTTTCATTTACGCATTTCTTTTTTTGTAAAGGTGAACTACGATCGGTTTGATCCCCGCCTGTGGGGTACGTAGGTAACCTCTCACGAGGCTCAGCTAGTTTTATAAAAAATTCTATATTTATTCCAATAAAAATATCAGAATACAACTAATAAAAAACCCCAAGTCCAAAAGTGCTGCAGCTCCGCGCTCATACTTAATAAAATTTTGCATAAGTACATGGGATCAGTTCTCGGTGCTGCAGTTCCGCGCTCACACTTAATAAAATCTTGCAAAAATATACGAGATCAGTTCTCGGTGCTGCAGCTCCACGCTCACACTTAATAAAATTTACAAAATTACACGAGATCAGTTCTCAGTGCTGCCGCTCCGCGCTCACACTTAATAAAATTTTGCAAAAATATACGGGATCAGTTCTCGGTGCTGCAGCTCTGCGCTCACTCTTTTGCAAAAATACAAGAGATCAGTTCTCAGTGCTGCAGCTCCGCGCTTACACTTAATAAAATTTTACAAAAGTATACGTACGGGATCAGTTCTCAGTGCTGCAGCCTCACACCCACACTTAATAAAATTTTTCTGCACAAGAAACATAAAGATACCTCGATAGTAAAGCATGAAGAAGAAACGTCAAAAGATCATCCATTAAAAGACATCATCCAAAAAAAAATCAACATGACCAAGTCACAACAACAAAAAAAAAGCAAACAAGGAGATCAATTTAAAAGTCCCTAAAACATCAAAGATAGCAAAGTCTGGAAAGTACCAAAGATAAAAAGCTACGAGCAGCAACAACAAAATAAAGATAGTGATAGACCACACAAGGCCTTAATGACGAGCAAGAATCAGATCACGGGCGAGAAGTAGAGACCCCGCCACGACCAGCAACCGCTCGTGCCCCACCTATGCGCTCCGATGAACGACGACGATGCACATCATCACGACGACGAGCCTCCTCTTCCTTCTCCCTCTCCAAGACAGCGTCCTCAAGTCCCTTGGTGAGAGACGGAAGAAAGGGATCAATGGGAACGTTGAAATCGAAAGAAGGAATCTCAACAAAATCCTTGTCCTCGATCACGACAGGAACAACCAGCCTCGCCTCCCTCGTCCTTGCAGCTAACTCGCTCTCAAGATACTTAATCTTACTCTCTGGAATCCGTATCCCCTCTTCCTTCCAAACCCTGGCAGCTTCAAGTACCCATGTAACCTGATTCACGCCATACATAGCCTGACGAACGCCCTTCTGATCCTCCACAAAACTCCGCATCCTCTTAACACGAGAATTTCAAACAAAAAGAAGATCATTGTGCCTCGTAACAGCCCTACCATACTTCCTGCGCAACTCCTTAGCCTTCTCGTAATGGTCCGCCTCTACCCCCTGGCGTTTCTTCGCCGCTTCCAAAGCAATTTTTTTGGTGAGATCCTCCACCTCCTTCCGAGCAGCCAGCGACGCCTTTCTCTCAGCATCATACTTCTTACACCAAGTCACAGCTTCTTCAGAACAGCCAGCTCCATCCTTAACAGCAGAAAGCTTAGCATTGACCTTTGTAAGCTCCGCTTTAACAGCCCTGAGCTCAGCATCTTGGCTCTTCACCAATTCACAAACTTTACAGACTGCATATAACCAAAAAAAAAATCAAAATCAAACATCAGACATTCCTTTTTCTTGCCAAAAGCGCCCAAAAAAATATCTATATATATATAAACAAAGACCGCCCTTAACGTAGCTTGGAAACGAGCATACTTTTGATACCATTCGGAGTGCTCGGAAGCATCAAACACGTCGTCCTCCTCTTCACCATCCATCTGAAACTTCTCAAAAAGACTTGCACAATCTGACGCCCGACCACCAAAAGCACAATCAAAGGGCTGAAACAAAATCTTTTCCCCGTCATCCGACACTTTATCCATCGGAGCTTCTCCCTCAACCAAAGGAATCTCATCCACCGACGGAGCATCCTTGCAAATCTTATGAGACTTTGAAGACGGCGCCTCTTTTGACAAACAAACAGTAGCAGGACGCTTCTTAGCATCACCTCCCTTGCCTGCTGAAACAGCCTGCGAACGGTATACTTTCTTCCCATCAACAGCGACAACTGCTTTGTCAGAAGCACCGCGTCCCTCCCGACGACGATCAGCAGATGGCAAGGAAGAAGCTGGAACACTAACAAGACCAGCAGCGGATTCAACACCCACAACGGAAGAACCCAACTCAGCACCAACATTACTAGTACTTCCTCCAGCAAAGCAATCTGTCAAACTTGGAAATTCACTGAAATCCATTCTCGAACGAACCTCCCAAGTAGCTGCACAAATAATAAAAAAAAGAATAGCAACAAAAGATAAACACCAAGCATCCATAGAAAGATAAGGAAATCATCAACAAAAACAGAGGAAAATAAGCAAAAAGATAGCATCAGCCAAAACAAAAGCGATCGACGACCAACTTGAGTGAATAAATGGAATATGACGCCAAATTCTCGGTATATCAACCGACTTCCAATCCTGAACATCGATGCGATCAAAGTATGCCAAGCACTCTTTGAACCCCGGAGCAAAAGGGACACCAGCCGTATGACGATCTGCACGAGAAGAACATCAATCAAACAAAAAGTATATAATAAAAAGACAGCAGCACACAAAAGATGACAGACTACCATGATAAGGATTCCAACTAGTCACAAACAGTCTACTCAAGTCTGAAACCGATGAAGGAGAAACTTTAACGTAAAAGAATCTGCGAGTCTAAGAAGAAGTCTTTCTTCTTCCATTACTCACGATGCACTGACCAGTCTTCATAGACAGGTATAAGGTTTCGGGCGTCTCGCCCGGAGTAATTTTCGCAATCTCCTCAAAAGAATAAAGACTCATATGGACACCACACTCCGCAGCAAGCACAAGAGCACCAACCATGTTACGGATCGAACTGGGCGGCAATTGAGACAAGGCAATCTTACGCTCATCACAATAAGCCAACAATAGCTTCGGGAGAGAAAACCACAAGTGGAAATAAGTAAACTAGAAGTCATACACACAAATTCACCCTTCTGGAGCAGACCATGGACGCTCGTCCGGATCAGGCACACGCACCTCTATACCGCCCCCAAAGCAGCAATCGGCCATAATCCTCTCCAATGTCTCCATCCTAAGCATAGACGGCTTCAAAGTCAAAGGGTGATCAAGAAATGGACGCAGACGCCTGTTTTTCGGTTTCTTGACCTTCAGCTCCTTGATTTTCAGCTTCTCATCATCATCAATCAAATAAGCAGAGCAATAGTGATCGGCGCTAGGAGGATATCTAAAATCGAAGCTCTCCCCTTTCACCTCCGAAGCATCATCATCATTAACAAGAAGATCATCATACCCATCATCGATGTCACCATCCTCGCAATCATCCTTATCAGCAACTACTTCCTGCTCATCGGCACTTTCCTGCTCAACGCCAACATCAACAAGTTCTGAACCAACACCGACTCGCTCCACAACCTCGGGTGCAACAACAGCCTCACCCTCACCGCCATCATCAAGACGCGACGGCAAACTCTCAACATAACAAGTTTCTTCAGTCAAAGGCACACCATATTTTTCGAAATCCTCAACCCCAACGCTCACATTCTCAACAACCTCATTCGTTCCCGATCCCGTCTCGCTAGACGACGAACTCGAACTTGTCTTACCAGATGATGACTCAGAGGAAGACGACGAATCAGAAGACGACAGACTCTTCGCAGCGCCAAGCCGGTCTCTCATAATCAGCTCACCAAACGTTTGTATTGTTTCTTCGCGAACTAATCCCGTACCCACAACTGTGGACAACGAACGCGCCGTCATCGAGTCTGCTATCTCCAAACACGAATTAAAAGGACCCTCACTCCCACCCTGCTCCTTCGAAGGAAGAGTCTCTGGCGCAGCATCGAAACCTGTCTCGCTCTCATCCCTCATTTCATCCGTAACAGCAGTCTCAGACCCAAAGACGAGCTCCATCCCTTTTTCAATCACCAATCCGTGCTCGCCAACACTAGCCATCACAAGACCTCCAGCAAAGTTAACTCCCGACAAACTCGACAGATTCTGCTCGCCAAGGCCAGAATCAAGGACAAGCTGCTTATCTCCACTGTCACCAAGCAACGGAACGGACAAATCCTCGACGACCTCCACCTGCAGATCTTGGGGAGACAGTTCCGTTCCTCGCTCTCCATTGACGAGCTCTATCTCCTCTTCCCGCTTAGAACGACGCACGTCAACGGCGAGCTCCACCTTTTCTCCCCGCTCCAAAATATGAGAGTCACCAGCAAGCCATTCTTCTACTTCTGCCAGTGAAAAGTTTAAATTCAAGTCCACTCCCAAACTTTCATCCCCTTGACGAGCACCGTCGACGCCCTCACCACCGACGAGCTCCCACTCCATTCTCCACCAGCAACAAGCTCAGATTCAAAACCTCTACAGCGTGACCCGACACCACTCCATCTCGACAAAACCCCACCACCGACGACAGCTCCGCAGAAGACAAGACCGACGTCGCTTTCCTTGGACGAGCTCCATTCCATCTTCTCGTACGGACTGCGCGTGAAGACACCCGATAGCTAACAGCTAACGAAGAGCTCGAGACAACCGACGAATCCGGAGCAGCAGATGAATCCGGAAGCTGAGTCAAGGATATCCGCAGAAGAACTCAAACCAGGACGAGCTCCACCGCATTCCTCACCTTTGACAAACTCCATGTACGAGCTCCACAAAACCAAGACTTAAAAATATATATATAAAAGAGAGAGGGATATGTTGGCAAGAATTAAGGAAGAAGAAAGAAGCATCATAAAAGAAAACAATAAAATAATAAAGGAAGAGATAAAAAGGAGAGAGGGTGACAAAAAATTATCTTGCTTTCACAAATGAGACACCTCTTTTTTTTTAAGACCCCCACTTCCATTTATATAGGGGAGGAAACATGCTGCTATTTCTCCGACACTATGCAAACCAGACCTGATTTTCAGACAAAAGACTCACAATTCACCAAAGCTCGACACTTGGCAAACTAAGGAGGGACTATTGTTGGAAATGGGCTTAACACAGACCCATTAAGAGCTAAGCCCAAAATCAGGCCCGACCATCAAGCAATAAAATGATGATTCGCTAGAAGACAAAACGTACTTTGCTATAAATAGAAAATGTCAAATTTGTTGGAAGGCAGTGAGAAACGAACAGAAAAGTACAGAAAAAGAGACCTCACTACTAAAGACGAGTATCCACACTTGGAGATCGTCAATCAAACCACACCAGAAGTCTTTGACGACCTGCTTACTCCGAGCAGTTCGTCTTTGACGACCGCACACCAAATTAAAGAGATCCTTGTTTAGACTATCTGTATAGACGAGCATTTTTTGTTCTTGTAATTGACGAACTTTATTTATTTTTAACTATTAACACGAAAATCTATGTCCTTTACATAATTTATAAAGTACAACACCTCGTACCGAATATGGAAACAACACACATTCAATCAAAAATGCTACAAAATCCATCATTGAGAAACATATTGGATATAACATGTCGGGGTATGATGCGGATAATTACTTAGTTTATTTAAAAAAGCAAGAAAAAAGACCAAAACTATGTAATATTTTGAAGTGGGTAAGAACTTACATAAGTTACTGATATTGGGTTGGCAAAAGAAAAAAAAGGGACCAAAATTGTTTACCTTAATCAACGAGTGGGGGCACACGAAAGAAAGTGTATGTAGAATAATACTTGCTCAAACTCTAGAAATATATTTCGGACGAAAATAATAATTATTTTCATCATCAATTCATTGCTCCTCCGATCGATTCTGACACCGTAGCTCTTCTTCCCCGTTCGTTTCTCAGGTGACTCTTTTCTTCTCTGATTGTGAATTCAACTTTATAATCTCGAAATTTATGTTCCTAATTTCGCTTATGATTCGGGGGAACAGACGAGTCTCTTCAATCCATTCTGAGATCGGTGAATTCAGAAATACACAAAATATTAGGATTCATTTATTTATTGGGTTTAAATATCAAAATCGTGGATCCTAAATTGGATCGCTGAAGAAATTTCGATTCCCATCATGTGCAGAGAGTATCGGAACAATGAGTGAGGTGTTTAACGGATACGAGCGCCAATACTGCGACCTCTCTGCCAATCTTTCCAAGAAATGTTCCTCTGCTGTTTCCCTTGATGGAGGTAAAACCATATCTACACCCACCCTTTCTCCTTAGGCGTAGTAACAATGTATTGATGATTGATTGATTTGCAGAACAAAAGAAGCAGAAGCTCTCTGAAATCAAATCTGGCCTTGAACTTGCAGAAGCATTGGTATGTTGTGACACATCAGCTTTTTTTTTTCTTTTTTTAAATATTGACGACGGGCTGTGTGTGTTTTATTTATTAACCAGATTAGGAAAATGGATCTTGAGGCGAGGAGCCTCCCACCCGGTGTTAAATCCAGCCTCCTTGTCAAGTTAAGAGAGTTCAAGTCTGATCTTAACAACTTCAAAACCGAAGTTAAGAGAATCACATCTGGAAACTTGAACGCTGCTGCTCGAGACGAGTTGCTTGAAGCTGGTCTGGCTGATTCGAAGACGGTATGTCAAAGGAGACTCACTCACTAGTATCTATCTCTAGATCTTTTGCTAGTTAAAAACATCTTTTTTTTGGTTCATGTGACATTTGAGGTCAGGCTTCAGCTGATCAAAGATCAAGACTGATGATGTCAACAGAACGTTTGGGCCGTACTTCAGACAGACTCAAGGACAGTCGTAGAACAATGATGGAGACTGAAGAGATTGGCGTTTCAATCCTCCAAGACTTGCACGGTCAGAGACAATCTCTCCTACGTGCCGGGGATACGGTATTTATTCACTCTCTTCAACCTTTTATTTATCTGTGACGTGATTGGTATCTCAGTTTAACCAATGGTTGTAACTCTGATACAGCTTAGTGGAGTAGACGAGAATGTTGGAAAGAGCAAGAAGATCTTGACAGGTATGACGAGGAGGATGAACAGGAACAAATGGACCATTGGAGCCATTATCACCGCTTTGGTTGTGGCCATTATCATCATCTTGTACTTCAAACTCACCAAGTAACTGACTCAAATCTTTCTCACTGAACGAAAACTATTGTCCTCGTTTCTGAATCTTTGATTTTTCCTAAATTTTTTCTTTTTGCTTTCCGTGTGAAAACTTGTCTTTGCCACCCTTTTATTATCGCCTCAAGAAAGTAAGGCCTCAGATTGTTTTGTTGAGTTTGCAAATGCATTTGTTATATTTAGTGTATTTTTTTTTTTTTGTCTAAATGATGCCAGATTACGATTTGCAGAGGCATAAATTACATTTAAACAATCAGAGGCTTAAATCTCAAACCCTTGAATCTTGATGTAATTCTCACGTTCTAGTCTTTGCATTCCGAACGGTCTCAGCGATCAGAACATCTAATAGTTAATCAAATTGCCAGAAGAAGCCATTTGATAAATCTTTTGTTCATTTGGTGGGATTGAGAAACTGTACATTATTGAATATTGACATTAATACAATTCTGGCTTAGTCGATAATTTGTGAAATTTTTTTCTCTTATTCTTGAACCTGATAGTCAACGAGCATGCTACTACCATTAACCTTATGCTTCATATTCTCCACTAAACCGGTCAAAACTGTGATCATATCATGTGTAAACACAGTCTCTTAAGAAGATTTTATTCCAAAACAAAAAGCTAGAACACATAATTAATCCTGAAAGCAGTGATTACGATAAGTCGAATATGATTAATGAAAACAAACAGAGCTGAACAAGTAATTGTTCAGATTAATTGATTGCTGTTTAAGACAATAATAACATGAGTTAAGTTTAGGATTTCTATTTAGGAAATCAGGATTATAGAGATACAGATACTAAGCATGCATACATGATATATAAAAACTCAACAAAAGTAATAGTCGATCGACTTCTTTATTTTTAGACTATTTATTTTCAAGATCTTAAAACCTCAAATTCCGTTTGTTGGTCTGAAGAAAGTGTCGATCGATGATTCTATAGGAATATCAATCGATACACCTTTTGTCGCGTCGATCGATTAATCGATAGGACTATCGATCGATACGCCCTAGAGAAACTTTAAGACCGGGTTGAATAATGTCCACTAGGTTTTCTAGATCAACTTCCGCATGTTTCTAGGAATCCTAGCTCAGAGAATCTATTCTGGTAGAAGACCAAGCTGTCGCTTGCGCCTAACTATCCTATTATCAGGGTTCTAGTTAGCTACTCTAGAACACAAGCATTAAACACAATTCTCAAGATGAATATTTCTAACAACTTACCAAATCTATAGTTTGGGCTAATCCTTCATATCCTATTTGAACCATAAACCTAATAAGGTGAATTACTTAGACATAGCAATAGATAAATAAAAATGCATAGATGAATAGATAGAAATCTGGAGTTTCAAGACAATCTCTGAAAAAGTTTTGTTCTTCTCTCCAACTCTAAACCTAAAACCTTTTTGCTGTGAATAATTAGAAGTATGAAAGCGTGTGTTTCCTAATACAATGGCAGAGCACATAAATATTAGGTTAAAACTCGTCAGGGGCATTCTTGTAATTTGGTGGAATCTTGGACTTCAAGTCGGATGTGACCAAAGTGGGTTTCTGCGTCTTCGCCATTGATCGATGCCACGAGGTGTGCATCAATCGATTATAGTCTCTCTATGTCGACCAAATTGAGTTGGTCGATGGTCACCTCGGGTGAAATCTCTAAAATATTTTGAAATGCTCCAAAATCTCCACTTTACTCCAAATGACTGATGAATCTGTAAACATATTAAATAGACTTCAAAACATAATAATTATATCTTAAAACACTATGGTTGAAAGTGGGTAAATTCCATGGTATATCAGAAAGTAAGATGTATGAGAACTCAACAAAGGCAATAGTCGATCAACTTCCGTATTTTAGACTATATATTGTCTAGATCTTCAAACTTCAACTTCTGTTTGTTGGTCCGAAAAAAGTGTCGATCGATGATTCCATATAAATATCGATCGATACACCTTTCGTCGCGTCGATCGATTAGTCTATAGGACTATCGATCGATGCGCTTCTAGCAAGCTTTAAGAACGGGTTGAATAATGTCCACTAGACTTCCTAGATAACCTTCCATTTGTTTCTATCAATCCTAGCTTAGAGAATCTATTCTGGTGAAATACGAAGCCCTCGCTTTCGCCTAATTATCTTATTATCAGGGTTCTAGTTAGCTACTCTAGAACACAAGCATTAAACACAATTCTCAAGATGAACATCTCTAACAACTTAGCAATTCTATAGTTTTGGTTAATCCTTCATATCCTATTTGAATCCTAAACCTAACAAGGTGAATTACTCATACATAGCAATGTAAAAGATATCAATAGATAATAAAAACTGCATAGATAAATAGATAGAAATTTGTAGTTCCAAAACAATCTCTGAAGGAGTCTGCTCTTCTCTCCAACTCTAAACTTAAAACATTTTTATGTGAATAATAGGAAATAAGAAAGCGTGTGTTGACTGCGAACAAAGTCTTGGGCTTGGGCTTCAAGTCCGTTGTGAACAAAGTTGGTTTCTGTGCGTTCGCCATTGATCGATGGCACAAGGTGTGCATCGATCGATCGTAGTCTCTCAGTATCGATCCATATGTGTTGGTCAATGGTCGGCTCAGGTGAAATCTCTAAAATACTATGAAATGCTCCAAAATCTTCCTATTACCCCAAATGACTCATGAAGCTGTAAACATATTAAATAAATTCCAAAATATAATAATTATATCTTAAAACATTTATATACCATGGTTGAAAGTGGGTAAACTTCATGGTATATCAACTATGCAAATGAACACAGAGAATTTCTATACAAAAAATATGTGTATTTACTAGATTTCTGTTAAAGTGAATTTACAAGTCTCTCTTTAAATAGAATCCCAAAAAGATTAAGACCCTCTTGACTTTTTGCCCTAATCTCACACATCCTAAGGTCGAATACAAGACCTCTAGAACCTCTCTCTTTTAGCCATTTGTATTTCATTCACCTTACAAGTTATGAAACCCTTTTTTTGCTAAAATAGTTTTCTCTCTGATGAGCTCGTACAAAACTCACTACAACCTACTTATAATCGGTAGTCTCGTGGCTGATACTAGCCAATTCCCGAAAGAAGACATATTCTCACATCTTCCTATAGAATATTTCCAATACTTGTACAAAGTCTTTTGGAAATACTCCTTCAATGAATCTCCTTTCTCCAAGGTAAATATCTGGTTGCTTAGTTTTCAAGTAACATTTAGTTTAGCTCTAGCTGACTCCAGATCCAATCTCCAAGCCATCCACTTAGCTCCAGCTTGATCTTGTCATTTTTCAATCTCATTATAGATCCTGCTGTACTTCCAACTAATACAAGATGTACATTAGAACTTTGAATCTTGACTCACGTGAACTCTGCATTTTTACTAACATCATCCGACCAACACTCTCTTCCAGTGACTTTACATATTACTTTCACCTAGTACATATTGTACGTCAAGATATTATCGAGTTTCTGAACACCTTTGTTGTGAAAGTTTATTCCCTCATGTTGATTTTTCAAACTTATTTAAAATCTGCACTTACAATATTCATATTGTTTATTCTCATAAAATTTATACAACAAAATATTAACTATTCTAGTTTATAAATAATAAATTATTTTTATCTATTGTTATAATTTTGTAATTATCTAATCGTTTTATAAAATATTCGTCATATGGTTATAGAAAATTTAGCGTTAAACGCCGTCTAGAACAACTTTTAGAACACTCATAAAAAACACTAAAAAGTTTGGATAATTTTGATACAATTATAAATAACCAAATGTATGGAGAGAGAGAAACTCTCGTCGCTATGGTGAAGTACAAAAGCTTCAGAGTATCATGTTTCGCCGTATAGATAAGCACATTCTCGCGAGGCTGCTCACAATTGGGGACAGTCGACACTCCGAAGGCTTTCAGGCCTGGCTACAAAACTATAACTTAGCGAATGATTTCACAGAGTGTTTTCTTTCTATTTATCAACACAAAGAAGCATCCCATGTAAGAAATGACATTTTTCTTTGGGTAATTCTTCGGTTCACTCCCTAAAGTGAACCTATAGGTTCACCCACCAATAGGATTTCACTATTTCATATTTATTATAAGGAATTAAAATATTTTCAAATTAAATTATGTTTTAAAAACTAAAAGATAAAAATAAATAAAAAATAATACTAGTTGCAAACAAAAAACTTAAAAAAAAATAATTTTAATACTGTCAACAAAACACTAAACCCTAAATACTAAACTCAAAATCTTTGGGTAAATCCTAAACCCTTGGATAAATCTTAAATCATATGGTTTAGAATTTATCCAAGGTTTAGGTTTATCCAATTATTTAGGGTTTAGAGTTTAGTGTTTTTCTGACGGTATTAAAATTACTTTAAAAAAGTTCAAGGATTTAGGATTCAAGGGTTTAGGATTTACCCAAAGGTTTAGGATTTAAGATTTAGGGTTTAGTGTTTTGCTGATGGTATTAAAAAAGTAAAAATATTTCTTTTTGCAACTATTTTTTTTTAAATTCTTGCATTTTTATCTTTAATCTTAAAACATAATAGCCATGTTCTTTTCATTAGCGCGCGACTGGCGGCTGCAACAAAGAAAATACAGTATGGAGGAAGCAAATTGAACGCAACGGAAAACTAAAATTGACGCTAATGATCTGCGGGAGTACAAAATCTAAGAAGCCGCTGCCGCTGAAATATTCAGCGTTCCATTTAGTCCTCGCAATCAGACGCAGCGTCAAGGAAAACAGGCTGGCGTGGTTTCATGATGATGTGGTTGCTTGTGTTTCTCCGTGGTGATACGTTTAATTTTCAGTCGTAGCCGCTGGCGGTGGCGTTGACTAAAAGAACATGGCTAATATAATTTGACAATAATTTGTTTCTCTTTTAAAAGATAATGAATATAAAATAGTAAAATCGTATTGGTGAATTAACATATAGGTTCACCTAGGGAGTGAACCCAAGAATTACTCTTTTTCTTTTGAGTTTAGTTTAGCATAATTTAAAAAGTACATTTTATTAAATTTTACCATAGTAAACCAAAGAAACCGAATCATCTAAGTGCAATTTTCTAGAGCCCTCGTTTGCGTAATCAAGCAATTCAATTAACTGCCGAACAAACCCTTCGAATTTCCCCATTTCCCCCTGTCCTCACACCAATATTACTCATCTTGACCATCGACCTCGCAAACTGAGCATTGAAATTGTCTCTAGAAGCCATAAACTCTTGCACTATAGTTCTAGTCGATGGATTTGTCCAGAGAACATTATCGGATTGAAGAATTCCTCTGCCCCGACTAAGATTGTTGAAGAATGAAGTGTCAAAAGTATTGCCACTTCCGAAGTCAAGATCCACGCGAGTTGATGCGTCTCCGTTTAGAGGACAAAGTCTTTGAAGTTCTGGTACGAATGTTTGGTCCATGGTTGGATCTGCACTGTTTCCACTCGTATTGAATATTCTGTTTGTGAAAAACCCACATGCAGCTGTTCCAATCGTGTGTCCTCCTATTAAAATCATTTATCCATATGTTCAGGTTGATTACAAATATTATATGTATAAGTATTTTAGTTTTCTGATTAAATCTTCAAAACCATAAAATCCAAAAATGCGAAACATATCGTAATCACGAAAAGTGGCAAGGAAAGTCTGCTTAATCATTGGTATATTTGGTTTTTATATATTGTCATTTAGTTTAGGTCTATCAGATTAGTATCTAGTTGATGATCTTATGCAATCAAGTTATATTTAAGATCATTAGCCTACCAAATGAAAAGATTGACTCAATTTTTCTCTGAACAAATCGATCGGATCCAGAATCTTGAATTTGGTAAAAGTTACTGACCGACGAGAGCGACAAGATCGCGAGTGTTGAGGCGGAAAGCGGCGAACTTCCTTCGTTGAACATCCACGGAGTCACTTGGGGAAGGAAGATTGTTAACGTTTGTTGCCAGTGAAACTCGTCCATCTCTGCGTCCTGTTGGGACTTGCCAGCTTTGTCCTTTCGTCTACATGCACCCATGCAAACGTCACATAAACGTTATAATTATTTAGTATCTCATATATATCTGTTTAATTAAAATCTCTATTGTTACAACTTACAAACTTCAATTTTTTCAAATGCTTTTAACTTGCATGCTGTTTTACTATAATAATATAAAGATTAATTCACATCAAAACCGCAAACGCAGACTTGGCATTTAAAATAATACAAGGCTTAATTCATTTTCTTGTATACTTACGAGGGCGATTGAATCACGAGCGGCTAGGGCTAAAATATCGGCACAAGAGACAACACCAGGACACGCGGCCTCAAGCTGCGTCTTGGCATCGTCAATGACTTCAAAACCACGTAGGTTAAAGTTTGCACCAGCGGTTTTTTCGGTGTCAGGTCCTGATATAAGCACTGAACCATCACAACCCTGGACAAAGCAATCGTGGAAATGCATTCGTAGTAAACCGGGTGCAATCTTCGGATCTGAACCAAAATGAGATGTCACAGTGGTCCGAACAATGGTCTCGGCGTTAGGGCATGTGGTCGAGTAGAACCCGATCCTCGTACCTTGGCCACAAACGGCAATGAGACAGCTAAGGAAGACTATGAACGAGAATAATGATCCGACCAAACCCATATTTTCTTTCTGTGTTTAAAAAATATCTCAAGTGTGTGTTTAAGTTTTCTTTGATGCATGTGAAGTGATAGAGCAACTTATAAGAATATTTAAGCCTGTTACAAAAAAAAAAAAAAAAAACTTATAAGGATATTGAGATAAGACGAAGGATAACGTGGAAGTCAATGTAATCGGCTACAATGTTTGTAGGAACGATGACGTTTTAACATTTCAAAACTGAAAAACGCGTTTCTATGCTGGCTCCGCGCGTTGACGACTGCAGAACATGTTGGGTTTGTTTCTTCCTTTTGTTCGTTTCTGTAAACTGATTATGTAATCATTTACATTGAATGTGATCATAGAATATTCTCCTGTAGAAGTTAAATTTTGATTATTTATCATGGAAACTCGTGTGGACTTGAGGATGAATTTTCTACTTTTTTTTACTACTTGAGAATAATTTTCATTTTAAAATGCACCGTCTGTGGACTGGTTGCTCTAATAAAGGATATATTATCCAATAGTCTAATTTATTTATGATACCAATGTAGCATAAAGTTCAGAAAAAGTTCACAGATATTTACCGAGTGAGTTAAGTTTTTTTTTCTTGAAATTAAATATTTTTTTTAATATATCAATCAACCCGAGAAACGGAAATTTTTGAAACGGTTAAAAGGCCGAATTCAATAAAAACTCCCGAATCAATGTATTACAAATATAGTTTCGCCCACCCACTAAATCCGGCACGTTTCACTACTTTGATTTTAAAATCCTAAGGAATCGATTCCTGTTCTCAACCCTCGGTGATGACCATAAATAGGTGAGGTTCTCTCGTTGCCTCGGATGTCGAGACTATCGATGTCACCTTAGGAGTAGGTAGGTTTTGGTGATCGCCTCGACACTCATAACTGTACCAATCCATTAAGCACCAAATACTAATGAAGAAAGAAATAGAGCACAAACCATGAGAAAAAATCACTCCATATCTCCTGTACAAACTCCATCAGCACCAAACCAACATGGTAAAGAGATCGGTTAGGATCTCGAGTCCATCCGAGAAGCAGAAAAACGGGAACGGAAAGATGGCAAACGACAGACTAAAACTGCTCCATGACCTGCAAAGACAAACTGAAGACACTACCGCAACAAGAGTCCCATGGGAAGACGATATCACGGCACTGGGATGCGCCTCACAGCCAACTGATCCACCGAGAGAAATGAGAGCTTCTCAGACCACAAGAAGCAATTGAGCCCCCGCCAGTTGCCTCCTCCGAGAACCGAAGAAAAGGACAGCCTTTGATGTCAAAATGATGAACCGGTGGCACAGTTCAAACAGCACAAACCGAACCAGAGCAAACATCAATCTGGATAACAAGCGGACCACTGTTCACCAGAGAAAAAGTAGTCAGACCATCAGGAAGGGAAAAGCTGAATGGAAGGGAGGTAACGAAGACGCCTCGAGAGAGCCATAAACGACTAAACTCGAAACCGCAGCCGGTCACACTCCACAAGCCAGCTTCACAGGCCCTAGCACCACGCTAGCAGCAAGGATTGAGGCTCGACTATGAGTAACAGGATCTCCAGAGGAACCATGACAAGGAGAGACAGAGATTTGTCCGTCCGAGACACCAAGAAAGGACGCCAGTCTGCTCCCACTCGCCTCACATCCAACACCCAACGGTAACGGTACAAAGACCGCAACCAGAACATAAAGTGAGCGAGCTATTCCCCTCCACGCACCACCACCCCTACAAGAAGCTTAAGGGACCTCTTGTCAAACCCTAAAAGCTGGCTCCTCCAATAGAAACTGTCACCCATCCTGTGCCGAGAGTCCAAGCACCTAAACGAACGAAGCCGGAGCAGAGCTCCCCTGCAACAGAGATGAAGCCGACTCGATGTCAGATCCAGAAACTCGAGCAAAGCAGAGAGAGTGAGCAGAGTCGAAGAGAAGCAAAAGGAAAACAAACGGAAGGGAAGGAAGAGGGGGCCTACGGTCGCTGGTACGCGCCTTCACGCGCCGTCCGGGCCGGAGGAAACTAGATCTTCTTTTTTTGTCGGCGAGAGAGAAAATGTTCTGGAGTGAGTTAAGTTTACTTACAAATATACCATGTTCCTTTCAGTAAGAACATGTTCTTATTTAAGATCTACAAATCGGAGATTATCATCTGCTCTATACTCAATCTGGATCTCCAATGAGTAACCGAGAAATCATTGTTGTCCTTTCACTGAAGTTTCCATTTGAATTCAGTTACAAAAAGGTTTCCGTTTGAATTAGATGATGCGGAAAAACTGGATGCTTTGTCATTGTTTCACGTTAATTTTTGTTCTATTGGGCTGTCCAGCTTTGGGCTAGGGATTTTTTGGTAAGAAGTATTTTACTATAATGGGCCTCGCCCAACTATGCCAGCTCCTGCTGGGCCGAACCTTTTGTTTCTTTTTCTGCCTTTAAATAGTGTCCTTTCTCAAGAGAAAAAAAACATGTAATAATTCATTTTGTCAACTGCTTTTTATTAAAGCCACACCCACATTGACAAATGGAGAACATAGCATACTTAAGGCCTAACACATTACGATATAATGTAATACATGTCTGAGCTTGTTAAACAGAAGTTGCGGCGTCGCTTGACTCCACCGACCATCTCTCCACCTACGCTGACGCAAAGAAAAATTCGGAGAGGTACTTCAATGTAAAAACCACTTGAATCGCCTGGATCCCGTACTCTGAAACACCTGTCACTTCAGCTGAGATCAATAATCATGGAACCATGTTTCTCCGATGTTAAACCAAAGGAAAATTATATCGAATTGAAAATGGAATCTTTGTCAGATCGTAATGCCAACTCTACTGGGTCCATTTCGAAAAGACCTAACAAATCCATCAAAATTCTCCTTCCTTTATCAAAGAAGCTTTACCATATGCCTCAATGGCTAATTTCATATTGGTAGTACTGATTCTCATCAAAAAGAAGTCAAGTTGATTCAGAAAACATGGTTTCCGATCAAAGGTCAACAGTATTAATTTTGAAAAACTGTGAAAGGTAAAGATTTCAACTAAACGGAAATAAATAAAAAGGGTGAAGATCTGTTTCGGAACAATTGAAAATTTAAAACGAACTCGTCAAAACGAAACCAAAATCGTCGAGTGAAACTTAAAATTCTACCAAGGTGGAAAACAAAATTCGATCAATTGATCGAAAAGCTAAAATACATCAACGGAGCTCCATAATGTATAATCTCTCTCTCTCTCTCTCTCTCTCTCTCTCTCTCTCTCTCTCTTTCTCTCTCTCTCTCTCTCTCTCTCTCTCTCTCTCTCTCTCTCTCTCTCTCTCTCTCTCTCTCTCTCTCTCTCTCTCTCTCTCTCTCTCTCTCTCTCTATCTCTCTCTCTCTCTCTCTCTCTCTCTCTCTCTCTCTCTCTCTCTCTCTCTCTCTCTCTCTCTCTCTCTCTCTCTCTCTCTCTCTCTCTCTCTCTCTCTCTCTCTCTCTCTCTCTCTCTCTCTCTCTCTCTCTCTCTCCCACTAAACTAACTCTAACCCTATGAAAGATTTAATTTTGAGAAGAGGGTAGGAAAGATTTATTTGTTGTTACTTTCGTAAAGGAATACCTTGTAATTATAGGAAAATTGCCAGTAATTACAAGGTACTCCCTCCACACACTGCGGTAAAATTGCAACTGAACTAATATTTTTGTTGTTACTTTCGTAAAGGAATACCTTGTAATTATAGGAAAATTGCAGTATCACGTCCAAACAAATTATAACTAGCTCATTGACCAATTGCATTACTGTACCGATATACCGCAGTGTGTGGAGGGAACGGAACAGTAGGAAAGCACACTGGTGTCTACCGCACGGCTGAACAGCTCACGCGGTTCCTAGAAAAAAATCTGAAATCGCATCTCCTCTCTACATTCAAAGAACGCTGGACAATGCAGTAGCATGATGATTCGCTGGATGAGAAGAAATTAGTTTTGATCTTTCCAGTTGCTGTGTTTTTTTTAATTCTCCAAATCATTCATATTGTAAAAAAATAATAATGTCTTTTATCCTTGTACATGACCGATGCAGCCTGCAAAAAATAATAATTTATATTAATTATTACCTGCAAAATTAATTTAGTGGTCTTTTGATATTCACTTGTTCTCTCCAAATTACTTTTTTTTTTTAATTTTGGAAAGGTGAATCTGTTTCTTCTCAGATTTGTGGGACAATTAATAAAAAAATTCTCTATTGATGGTAAAGAGATATGGTAAATAATAGAGCTTTGAAGACTCGTGTGTCGAGCGACAAACTTGTGCGGTGGCGATCGACGAGACTGGGGCGGCGAGAAACATGTTAATATTATGGGTTTTCAGGATTCATTTTTGCGAGGAAGACAATACAGTTCCTGATGTGAGTTGAAGTCGCGATTTTCCAATTCAAATTTGACACCTCATATTATAGGAATATACTTCACGAAGGTATATGTCGTAATCTGTTTTTTTTTTAAAGTAAGGTAACCAAAAGTTAACTTTTTCTGTTTTAAAAAAATGTTAATTATATTCTATTTGCAAGTTAGTATAGTTGACTGATTATATAAATGAAATAGAACCAATGAAGATAACTATGTGGACTTTTGTTGCTTTATTTGTATAATTTTTAAATAAAGTAAACTACCTATATAGATAAATGAAATAGTACATATGTCTGTTTGCATAATATATAAAGGCTATAGTGGTAGACAACAGTGTTGCGTATAAATGGAATAGTACAAATACTTTTCCGCATATTATTGCAATTTTATGTTTACAAACGCTATAGTGGTGGATAATGGTGTTGGTCTATTTGACATTTTCTGATTGCTTTTCTATGCTCCCATTGTTTAATTTATGCATTGAGTTCTATGGTTTTCAGTTTACATTTTTGTTCTACTCTATTGAATATTTATGATGTACACTGCTATATTCATGCTATAGTGGTGGATAATGGTGTTGGTCTATTTGACATTTTCTGATTGCTTTTCTATGCTCCCATTGTTTAATTTATGCATTGAGTTCTATGGTTTTCAGTTTACATATTTGTTCTACTCTATTGAATATTTATGATGTACACTACTATATTCATGCTAACACATTCACCTTTCCCTTAATTGTCTCAGATTTGTAAGAGAATATTTAGGGCCACCTAGTTGATTGTTCGAAATTAGATTTGAAGTAGCTGGCCGGAAACAAGACTGATTCTTGTTCTATTCTATTACAGATGTCAAATAGATATCTACCGTGATATGTAATATGTTTGTTGTAACTCCACCTGAAACATTGGCACTACCACCACTTGTTTCATCGCTGCCACCGTCCTCTCCTCCTCCCTCGCCACCCTTACTCTTCTCAACTATTTTAAATTTTGAAATGTAATATTGTTTGGTTCTATTCTATTTAACGAATGTAGGATAGAATGTGATTTTATAGTGAATGAGCACATATTACGTTTTGAAGTTGTATCATTGATTGAATATTGCTTTATGTGTCGACCATGCTGACACAAATGATTACAAACTCAATTTAATCATTTCGTTAACCACACAAATGATTTTAATTAACAAGTCTATTTTACTTTCCATTTTATATATTATAATTTAATATTAGAAAATAAGATTTTAAGTTTACTTAAATATTAAAAATATTGATTTTGGGTTTAGTGATTATGAGTTAAAGTTTAGTATTTAGGGGTTAGGGTTGAGGTTTTTATTTCCGTTTAGGGTTTATATTTCTGTTTAGGGTTTTTTGTTTAGTATTAATGGGTTGGGGTGGATTGGGATATGATTTATTATTTAGTGTTGGGATGGGGTTGCTGTCCTATACTATTTTGGTAATTACGGTTGTGCATTTTTGGACTTGTTATCTATAGTAAATAGAATACACATTTTTATTTAAAAATTCTTATATTTTTATTTACTAATTATACTGCATATAGTGAATAAATACAGGGCTGGTGTAGTTTTTTAGTATATATTTAGGGATTGTGGGTATGGTTTGAATCTTAAAATATTTCGGCGATATGAAATAAATATTTGGGGCATATGTATGAGTCAATAAATGTGTAACATAGTGTATCCTCTTTTTTTTTTAATATGGAATAGTTTTCAGTTACTCCTGGCCATATATTATTTATGATATGTCATCAGATAGATCACATGTATACCGGGTAATTATGAGTGGGAACAGTATAGCCGGTTCATTTTGGATGTAAGTTTTAGATTATTCATTATGTGAAAATCATTACCATCTATCTAATTTTACTTCCAAGTATGACTATTACTCAAATAGGCCATTTATTATATTGATAGTGTGATACATAGAGGTATTGGCCAAGACATGGGGAAAGCATGTTTGAAAAGAGATCATGAGATACAAAAGTTTAGTATGTGGAGTGATATGAGGGCCCATTGCACAAAGAAGTTATTGGACCAAGAGTTTTTAACCTGATTTTATACAGCAGCATTGACGATATTGGCGCCAACATCTCTTTTCTATTTAGAATATTTATCTTATATGGTTTGGTTTTAGCTTTATCTTATATGGTTTGGTTTTAGCTATATTTCTCTTAAAAGGTTAGCTTTGGTTTTAGCTTTATCTTTTCTATTTTGGATCTTTTATGAAAGCTCAGTTGAAAACACAAGACGGAGTCGATTATTGATGTAATATATCGATCGAGGGTTCACCATCAGTATCGATTGGTGGTTCACTATCAGCGTCGATCAATAGCGAGTAGTCCACGAGTTTAATGACGATTCAAGGAAATTACTAGTTTTACCCAGAAGTTCCAAGGAATTAACACTATGAGTCCCTGACCGCCTGCTAGGCTATTTATTAGAAGTTTTTATTGTTTTAGATAGAAAACTTTTGTATTACGTTAGAAGAGAAAAGAAGGCAGGGAGAAACCAAGAAGAGAGAAAGCTTAGGATTGGAGAGAGAGACTTGAACATCACAAAAACAGAGAAAATCTTGAATTCCTTTGTTTCTCTTATTTACTTTGTTTACTTTGCAATTCTATTTAATTTAAAGTATTATTCAGACCATCATAACCATGTTTATTATGAATATGTCTGAGTAGTTCTATTGTTAGATTTAGGGTTGTTCAAAGGGTGATCCATGTGTTGCGAATCATGGACTGTTGTTAGAGTGTTCTAAATAGTTCTTCATCTAGTTGTGCTCATTGCTAAGTCTTAAGATTGATCATCTTAAGCTTAGATCATAGGATTGATTGGCGCAAGCGGAACCTTGGTATATCACCTGAAACTGAACTAGGATGATTTAACTAATTAGATGCACATGGAAGTTGGTCTAGGAGATAGAGAGCATATTAAACATGTTCGCTAAAGCTTACTGGAAGAGGCATGATCGATGGGCCGATAGGTGTATCGATCGATGTTTTGAAAGGTGTATTGATCGTCATTCATGTATGAACATCGATTGACACTTTCTTCAGATCGCAAACAGAAGTTGAGATCTGAAGATCCATACATTAGATAATCTAAACAAATGAAAGTGGATAGATTATAATATAAGTTCGAGTTCAAGAACAATAAACATTTATAAACCCCTGATAATTGAATAAGATATCATATCCTTTGCACTTGAGAATATACCTGAATCTAGCTTCTTCCTAATACATTTGAAAACCTAAACTCAAGCATATGAACAACTGTCTTGCTCGCCCTGCTGTTTACTGTTAAAGCCAATTAATCTAGCTTTAATTCAAAAACCACAAATCTATTATGTAATCCTAGAGTCTCTGTGGATTCTATCTCTAAGTACTCTCTGTGGATTCTATCCCTAAGTACTACAATTGAACCTCTTTATTTGAGAGTGTAATTCACTCCTTAGGGTAATTTGAGTGATATCGGCATGAATGGCGAAGATCGCCTTCCTAACTTCCAGCTCTTCAGGTATCTTGCAAACAATTGCATTCATCTCCTCTGTTATACTCGGCTGATTGTTTCCTCCACAATTTGGTAGTCTTGATGATCTTTTGATGAGAATAGTTTCTGATAATAGTCAGTAAACACCTTATCTACATCATCTTCTTCATGTACCGGGTTTTCTTCCGCAACCTCTATAACCGTTATTCGATTTCTTTTCTTTCTTCCTTTCGTTACAGCATGGAAATAGGCGGTGTTGCGATCTCCACTTTGCAACCATAAGACTTCACTCCTTTAACGCCAAAAAATTATTCTCCTGTGTAATTTTTTGAAAGGGTCTCCTCCAGTGATGATTTTGGAGGAACCTGGTTGTTGGTGCGGTCAGGGCTTCCTCCAACTCTGATTGTTTTTGTAGCACTTCCTTTGCGCTAATTTCTTTCTGTTTCTTTGACCATGCTATGAGTTCATGTGTACATCAAGCTGTCTTGGTCTCTACCTTCTTCTCTACATATTTTGCCACACTGTCTCAGTGATCTTCCTTGCATATTAGTTATCATTAAGCCTTCAATCATATCTGAAAGGCTTTTTCTTCTTACACTTTCTGATATCCAGTTAGGTCATAAATGGTCGATGATTAGAGCCCTTAAAACCTGAGGTAATGGCATCTTCCTAAATGGAACATATCTGCTCAAGCTACATTAGCTAGAAACCTGTTTAATTTTGACTGGATATATAAAGTGGGTATGTCGTTGACCTCTCAAAGATAACTTGTTACCAGAGTGTCTTATATCCCAGAGACCGCTGGTAGACACAAAGATTATAAAAGATATAAATGATCCTTCACACATAGTTGGATCTCCTTTCTTCTCTATGTTATATAGGATGTTGTTGCAGTTGCTCGTTACAGCCCAAACTGCCTATCTTCCACTTCCAGAGCCGGGACTTTTTTTTCTAAATAGGAAAAGAAAAATTGTAAATAACCACAAATTAGCCACAAAATTTTTTTGGCTAAACTTTTACAGCTACAAATAGCCAGTATTTAAAAACAAATTTTATAGCTATTATGTAGATTTTTTTGCTAATTTAGCTACAAACTACACTTATAGCTTTTTGAGGATAATTAGCCACAAAATAATTTATAGAAATGAGAAATTCACTACTAACCAGAAAAATAATTTGTTGAAGTATACAGACACAATGTAATTTGTGACTATTTGGAGAAATATAAATCATGAACTTACTCTAGATCCTAAACATACCCTAAAGTCTAAACATTTATGTTAGATCATGAAATCTTAAATATAAATGTCAAAAGATATGAATAGTATTATATTATATATATATATATTATTTATATTTATTTTATATTTAAATATATAAATATGAAAATGTTGAAATCGGTAGACCAACGAATGGAGAAGGAATCTATTGTTGGTAAATCTAACTACTTAAGACATTTGAGAATCATGAGGTATCTATATTATTAAAAGTTAAGTTATTTTTAAAATTTCTTTTTATTTACAGATTTATACTTTTTTATTTACAGATTTAGCTACTGTATTTAAAATAACTTAAAATATTTTTTAATATATTTTACAGATTCTGTCACAACATTTAAAATCAATCTATATTTACTAAAATTGAAATAACTTTAGGTAGTTCCTTTTGTTTATAGATATAGACTTTCTTTTATATACAGATTTAACCACTGCTTTTAGAATAAATTAAATACTTTTTAATACTTTTTTACAAATTCTGCCACAAATTTAAAGTCAATTAAAATAATTAATTATAATTTCAAAGCTTATCCAACCAGATCGATATTCATATCTTGACCGTTAATCATTTTAATTAAACCGATATTATGTTACAGCGGGTATATTCTGATTGTTTTTTTTTGTGGTTAATATAAAACACAAACTGAAATATATAGTATATATATTATATAAAAAAATTATATATAGTAGTACCTTATTTAGTTTAGTCAAATATAAATATTTTAAGAGTATAATTTTCAATAAAACAAAATATCATAAGATTAATAATAATTCATAGAAAACTAATGAAAAAAATTAAACTTTTAATATGTTGTTTCATTTTTAAATAAATAAAAAGCAAGAAGTTAATATATGAATAGTAAAATTACATCAAATTAAATCAAATTATAAATTTTTAAATATAATATTATGTACAAATAAAAAAGTATTATCAAACATCTATATTATAAAATAATATATTCTACTCTAAATGTAACTTACAAAACATAAAAATATACATGGGCATTTTATAAAACCAATAATTTTTGAGCTTACGTTCAACACAGTTAAATCAAATATTTGTACGGGAGAATAGAACAAGTTCTAGTATACACTTAAACCTTTAATCACACAATGACTTAACTTTTCTTGTTCTCAATTTGACATTTCTTTTCAGCAATTTACTTTAACTTCGAATTTTGTTCTCTTGTGTATGCAGGAAAGCTGGTTCAGAAGGTTGTAACATGTTGGAAAAACCAATAATCCTTTTTCGGACAAAGGTGGTATAGCATATTGGAAGGTTCTGATGGTTTAATGGGAGTAAGGAATACGAGAGCGACTCAGTCGACTCTACACTCTTAGATTGAGGATTTGATTTGGGTAATGGAATGTAAGAAGAATCTCAGACAGTTTACAGTTACATTTGCAACAGATTGTTCTCAGTTGGTGAAGATGGTTTCAGAATCAGAAGAATGGCCAGCCTTTGCAAGTTATTTAGAAGACATCAAGATCTTGAAAAGGAGTTTCTACAGCTCATAACTCATCCATATACCACGGGCGCAGAATTCTAAGGCGGTCAGTTTCACATGCAGTGCAAGGAAGCAACCGTCTTTTGTCGTCCACATGGATACGGAGCTACTAGTTTGGTTTGCAGAGTCAGTTTGAGTCTGTTTATGTCGCCAACAAAAAAAAGAAGAAGGTTGTAACATGTAAGTTAAACAGAACTATAGCTTAATTTACTTAGAAAAATATTAATTAACACAAAAATAGAAAAAAAGATATTATCCTTGACCAATAATATCAAACTACCTAGATCACACACTTAAATCCAAACCCTATACTATAAACCTAAACCATATACCTCAAAACCCAAATCTAAAAGATCAAACTTAATCTCGTTCTCATTCTCAATCTAAACCCTAAACCGCATACATCAAACTTTAACCTAATACTCTAAACCCTAAACTCGAACCCTACATATGAAACCATGAATCTAAAATTTTTAAAACTTAAAATCTATTATTTAAATAAAATCCATTTTTGTTCATTTAAACATATATAGAATTACTATCTATTCCCGTATTTTCCAAATTTCGTAGCCATAAATATAATTTAAGCAAAACCAATTATGGTAAAGTCATATATAATTTATTTGAATGTAATTTTACATAAAATTTATTAAACCATGGGTTCATAAGTTTAGTTCATTATATACAGTGTAATCATATAAGGAATGCAAACTGACTCTGCAAACCAAACTGGTATAATACAAGATACTACTCAGCCATGACACTAGAAAACACAAGCATCAATTCTGAATAATACATTATGCAATTCAACAGAATAAAATTAGGATTCAGGATAATCTTCTCTATGACGAAAGAGATGGAGTCTTCTCCTTAACAAGTAGCAAATCGCCAAGTACAAAAGTCTCCAATGGGTTCTTGTGTAAAAACTAGTGTAGAATAGTCAAGGAAAAGAAGAGATATCGAAGCCACAGGTGGCTGGTAGAAAAAGATGAAATGATTAGGAAAAATCCCGAAATAATAGTGGTTTCCTAAAAAATCTCTGCCGCTGAAACATGCACTCGGTTGCTCCGCTCGATCAGAACAGCCATCAGACTATTCTGCGTGAAAATCTCCAAATTGCACTCTTTTCTGCCTCTTTTTCTCCAACTGGTCCATCCCCGATCAATGCAACTCCATACCTTTAATGACTCGAAAAGGACTAGGAATACTCGATAAAGACTCCAAAACACTTTAGAAAAAAATATTAGAATGTGGCAAAAACACCATATATCAATTCCACCAAACTTAGATCCTCGTTTGTCCTCAAACAATGTCAAGTATCAAGAACATGGAGAAATATTTGAAAGTATGGGAACTCTCCTAATCTTATCAACCATACTTTAACCACAAATCTCTGAACCATACAAGCAGTAAATTTAGGACAACACACCCTTACCGAAACCCCACTGACTGCTGTTTAAAAATCGGCTCTATACTCTACATCTTAAACCTGAAAAAGAAACACTTTCGAGACAAAACTCCCTACATTCATTTAAGAGTAGCGTGAGTTTCTCATCACAGACATTATTCAGGGTAGACATGCTAGGTGTTGAACATGCTATTTTAGTGGTGGAGTGCAAGAGTATTTAGGGGCTACCATTTTTAGAGGATGTAGGATATCGCGCAAAACTGCAAGAGAGGACGTATCCATTGATGTCCACAATCCCTACTCACTTTTTCTCTCTCTCTGGAAATGGCTGTTCTTTGTTCTGGTTCAGCCGGAAGGCTGCTCAGCTCGTCGCTTTCCTCTACATGCTCCTCAAAAATTGGTACCAACTCCTTGCTTGACCTTTTCAGTGGCTCGTGTTACTTGAATTCTTCTTCCTATCCATCACCATGTGTAAAAAGAAAAACAAAGATAGATTTTTTTTTTACCTTGTTGAGATAACATAAATACAAAAGAAGATGGTGAGGTGACGAATCAGGAGGTAACATGTGATGTTAAGGGTGCCCCACTGGTGGTTCTGATTGTTCAGATTCTGGTTCTCCACCCTTGATCCTACGCAGGCGTACTGGATACGGAGCAGTTGCTCCCGTTCTTTGCTTGTTCCTCTTGCATTATGAATGTGTGTAGCAGTAACGAGTAAGAGACTGCGTTAATCTTCTCCTCTCCAACATTTTCGCACATATCTGCCCATATGACACTGAAAAACAAATGCATGAAGATGGAATAAAGGTGAAGGTGCAAGGTGGGAACTTGCTAAAGATGAGGTTTCCACTCAGGAATAGCCAGATGGATATAAATGATAAGAAGTCATGCGTGTAGGTCTCATTTTCCTGATCTAGTGTCCATAATAAGAAGAATTTCAGTCAAGATTAGGTTCAAGTTAAATGGAGTTAAGTCTACCCAGTATAACCTTGACTGGCCGAGAACTTCTGGAGAATCAAGTGAGTTATGTCAGGGTGTTCCAGGTACACATGGTGTCTTTCGTCACTGATAAGGTCATTCACACCATCCCTTGTGTTCCATCGTCAGATCTTCACCTGAAGTGGCCGCTCCTTTTGGAGGGCAGGGGATTCAATTTCTCCAACCCAAAATTTTCCGAAGTATCTCGAATTTTTCTGCTTTTTGACCTGAGACTCAATAATTAAAACAGAAAATAAGCGAAACAAAAACAAAACCAAGTTACATTTACACTTAACAGTGGGTTGCCTCCCACCAAGCGCTTAGTTTATGTCACTAGCTTGACTTGGTGATAGGGATCAGTCGGGATTGAGCATGAGGGCTTTTTTCCAAAACAAGCTCCACAATCAGACATGTCCAGCTTCAGAACTCTGCTCAACAATCCTTTCACAGCAACTTCTCCTTTCTGTTTTGGCTCACTTGTGAGAATAACTCTAACTTTAGAGAAAAGTTTATATGTACCATTGCACTTTACCTCATACCCAATGAATTTCTCATCACACAAGTGAGGTGTCAAAGTCATAGTAGGATCGCCCATGATCCTTTTCTTTTGGACTTTTACATTCACCTTTACATTCTCACTGAGTTTATTGGTATAAGTGTGAGGATCTCCATCCAGGATTTTCTTGATCTCACTGTTTTTACCAACCTCTTTTTGGAACAACTTTCAGTCTTTCTCCACTGACCACTGAAGAGGCGTGTAGTGTGGGAATTCTGGTGGGGAGAGCCTTGTAGAAAAACTTCTTGTTAATGTTGGAGAAGGAGACTCTCTTATTAGGCATATCAATGATTGTTCTCACTGTAGCCATAAATGGCCTTCCAAAGATCAAAGCATCTCATAATCCCTTCTCATCTCAACAACCTGAAATTTGGTATGGAGAATACAATCCCCTACTTTGACATGAAGGTTGCGAATGCTGCCATAAGAAACTATTGCGGAAGAGTTTGCAAAAGTCAAAGTCACCAAAGAAGGCTCAACATCAACAATGCCCAGCTCTTCTACAATTGCTTTTTAAATAAGATTCACACTAGACCTGGAGTCACAAAGAGTTTCCTTGAATTCCACTCCAGCAATGGAACATAGAAAATTAAACTTTCCACGGTCATCAAACTGAGGTAATACCTTCAGTAATGGGGTCAATGCTTCAGTAAAGAGAGTACCTTAATTTCCTCTTGGGTTTCTCTGTAATTTTCGAAGAACATATGCAATGGCCGAGTCGCCCACGCATGTTCAAATGAGATATTTTGAGGAAGCCTTTTCACCATCTTCCTGAACCCA
This sequence comes from Raphanus sativus, assembly GCF_000801105.2. NCBI lineage: Eukaryota > Viridiplantae > Streptophyta > Magnoliopsida > Brassicales > Brassicaceae > Raphanus > Raphanus sativus. The sequence goes on along the minus strand of NC_079517.1, from coordinate 20,536,806 downwards.
GCCAGCTGCTCTGCACTAATTGAATCCATCAGATGTCTAGGTGTAATCGGATAGGTAACCTTAGGAACATAGACTTGCACTGGTGGTGTCTTAGTAGGTTCGATAGGAATAATCACTTCAGAACTAGCATGCTGCTCTGTTCTCTCTTCTACGCCTAAAGAACTCTCATCAAACAGTTGCTCTGATTCCTTTCCCTCAGCTTTCTCACATTTCAGTTCTGTTGCATTACAGTGCTGAGTCATTCGATTCATCACACTCTTTCCCAGAAGTGTTTCTTGCTGCCTCTTAACATTTGAGCAGTTTGAGCAATCTGAACATAAATCCTCTTTATGTGGTTTCTCACAGTATCATATTTTGTATTCAGCTCGGTGAATATGTTGTATATCCTGGTGTTGATGTCTGTGGTAACCTGTTTCCGTGCCTTGACCTGAACCTGCTGGCTCTAAAGCATCTGTTGCATCATAATGTTGAGGTTTTTCAGCTCATCTTGCGGACCACTTGCGGGAGCTGGAACAGTTTGCTGGTTGCTCTGTGACTGTTGCTGGTTCTGATTTTGATAATGAGCCACGAACCGGTTATGTGCCTGACTGAAAACAAAGTTCTTACCCTGAAAATTCTGCAGGAAACCTTGCTGATTTTTCTGAACATATCCTTTTCCATTGATGTAGTTTTTCTCTTGCTGATCGTTCCCTTTCTTTTCAGCCTCGGGAGCAATTCTTGATTGTTTTGAGTATGCTCAGCCGTAGCTTTCTCCATGATGATGATTTTCCCTTGGTTGTTTTCAGTAGCTGATCAACCTTGGCTGTCAGCTCATCTATGTTCTGGGTGTCGACACTGTTGACCTTTTTGGAGCGATCTCTCCTGATTATTATTGGCTGAGTTAACAGCCATGTTCTCAATCAGCTCAAATGCTCCATTAGTGGTCTGAGTCATGAAGTCTCCATTGCTCGCAGAGTTTAGAGCATTCCGGTATTCCCAATTTACTTCATCATAGAAAATGCCCAAGAGGTAATCATCATCAAATCCATGATGAAAGAATTCTCTGTGGTAATCATTAAAACGCTCCCATGCGTCGTAAAAATTCTCATCAGTTAGCTGTCTGAAAGAGGTGATCTTGTTCCTCAATGCTGTAGTTTTAGCCTTTGTGTAGAAGTGACTTAGAAACGATGATCGGACCTGTTCCCACGAAGTTAGAGAGCCAATGTGGAGATATTTCAGCCAACATGCATCATTTCCATCAAAAGTAAATAACATGCACTTAATGTAGTAAGGTGGTACCCCATTCGCGGGCGTAAAACTGCAAACATTTTGAAGCTCTCAATGTGCTCCATTGGGATCTTTGTCGGGAGAGAAGTGAACAGTTTCCTCTGCACTAGAGCAATCAGATCAGGCTTGATCTCAAAGTCTTGCCTCACACAGGGTGGAGGAACAATGGCTGAGCGCGTAGTAGGGAAGTTACGCATAAGATTTCTCTGCCCAATTGGAACAGCTTGCTTCTGCTGTTCATGCTGTTACTGCGAAGCGAGTAGAACAGTTTGTTGTGCAGATGCTTGCTGAGCTTGGATGGTCTAATTCATTAGCTTCATTTCTGTTGCATCAGTTACATTGGTGCAGCAAGATCATCCTGATGGACGTGATCACCCATGGTGGTGTCGGTCGATCTTGGCTGTTGACTGTTCTGTCTTTCTAACTTGCCTAGCTCCGATTGATAAGTGATCTCACTCAGATTATCCTAAGAAGTAAATTACTCTCTCAAATAAGAAGATCAATTGTAATACTTAGGGAACAAATCCACATATAGCTAGGACACACAATAAATCCTAAAAGCAGTGATTACGCTAGGTCGAATATGATTAATGAAAATAAGCAGACGTGAACAAGTAATTGTTCAGATGATTTGATTGGGGTTTAAGACAAAATAATAAAGAGTTAAGCTTAGGGTTTCTATTCAGGAAATTATGATTATAGAGAGATACTAAGCATGCATGTATGATATATGAGAACTCAACAAAATAGTCGATCAACTTCCGTATTTTAAGATTATCTATTGTCTAGATCTTCAAAACTCAATTTCTGTTTGTTGGTTTGAAGAAAGTGTGATCGATGATTTTATAGGAATATCGATCGATACACCTTTCGTCGCGTCGATCGATTAGCGTCGATCGATTAGTTGATAGGACTATCGATTGATACGCTTATAGACAAACTTTAAGATCGGGTTGAATAATGTCCACTAGACTTCCTAGATCAATTTTCGCATGTTTCTAACAATATTATCAGGGTTCTTATTATCAGGGTTCTTGTTAGCTACTTTAGAACACAAGCATTAAACACAATTCTCAAGATGACTATCTCTAGAAACTTAGAAAATCTATAGTTTAGGCTAATCCATCATATCCTATTTGAACCCTAAACCTAACAAGGTGAATTACTCATACATAGCAAAGTAAAACATAGCAATATGTAAATAAAATTGCATAGATAAATAGATAGAAATCTTGAGTTCTAAGACAATCTCTGAAGGAGTTTTACGCTTCTCTCCAACTCTAAACCTAAAACCTTTTGCTGTGAATAATTAGAAGTATGAAAGCGTGTGTTGCCTAATACAATGGCATAACACATAAATATTAGGTTAAAACTCGTCAGGGGCATTCTTGTAATTTGGTGAAATCTTGGACTTCAAGTCGGTTGTGACCAAAGTGGGTTTCTGCGCGCTCACCATCAATTGATAGCACGAGGTGTGCATCGATCAATTATAATCTCTTTATGTCGACCACTTGTGTTGGTTGATGGTCAACTCGGGTGAAATCTCTAAAATACTCTGAAATTCTCCAAAATCTCCATTTTACTCCAAATGACTCCTGAATCTGTAAACATAATAAATAGACTCGAAACATAATAATTATATCTTTAAAAACTTATATACCACGGTTGAAAGTGGGTAAGTTCCATGGTATATCAACTCCCTAAGACTTACCCTTTAGCTTGTCCTCAAGCAAAACAATCGGTAGTCTCTCTGAAAGAGGTTTGAAAACAACAGGGACTCACAAAATTTAAAAAAACATAATCTAATTTTTTTACAAATAAGTCCTAACCACATAAGCAAATTATCCCATATCCTAGTATGGCAACCAAATTCATCTAGCCAGCAACTTAGCAAATCACATCTGACAATCCTCTTTACTAACCTCATTTCTTACATAAATAAAAGTGCAGGCTTTACCTTGGGAATATTGGTTAACAGACAATTTTATTTTTACTCAAGCAAGTTTCTGAATACACATGTAGTCTTCTCTAATCACTTTCTTCTCTATTTTCTCTCTTCTTTGAATCTTTATTAGTTTCAATTTCAATTAATGTCGATGCTGATATAGTCCATCTTGTTCATCTTATTGACTTGTTTACTTTTGTAGCTCTATCTTTGACAAAATGCAGCGAATAATGGGGTCATAGGAGACACTCATACCCCTCATTTCCACAGTGTGTGATTGTTGGGGTCAAAAACGGTCACAACAAAATTAACTTTCGAAAATATTCCTCGAAAAAGATAATTCTCGTAAAAATTGCTTAAACTAATTTTTACGATAAAATTCTTGAATAGATTTGTCCGCAGCGTCGAAACAAACTCCAATGGTTCGTGTTGACGACGAAGTTAGTATCAAAACATTCGATAAAAATATACGTCTTAAGAATTTCTACGTTTTCAAGGAAAACTTATACGAAAAACTTGCGGAAAAATCTTGCTTTAAAAACAAGATTTCTTAAATCAACGATTTAAGAAAATCAACAATTTCTTAAATCAACGATTTCTTTAATCTGCGATTTCTTAAATCTACGATTTCTTAAATCTACGATTTCTTAAAAATCGTCTCCTTAAAAAAGGTTCCGCGACTAAACAAAGTTCTTGTTAAAACACGATCAACGGAGATAACAAAAGATCGTTAAACCACGAGGATGCGGCTTGGCAATCGCGGAACAACCAAGGGGTCATAGCGACCGAGCTCACCAGACCCGTCTCGGCGAGGACTTCGATTTGATATCTTGATCGTTTTCTGGGTCCTCACGGTTTGAGAGAACGGCCTCTTTGAAGTTCTAAGGCAGATTCCTTAAAATCTTGTTTTAAGACAACGATTCTTTAAAACAACAATTTCCTAATCAACAATTTAAGAAATCAACGATTTCTTAAAAAACAACGATTTCTTAATCAACGACTTAAGAAATCAACGATTTGAGAAATCAACGATTTAAGAAAGTAACGATTTCTTAAAGTCAAACGGAACTTTGTTATCAAAGGACCAAACCTCCGCAAACAAGCATCCTAAGAGAATCGTAACTTTGCGATAGGTTCAAACACTTGGATAACGGAACTCAGACCACGGCATAAACCCGATCGCGATGGCAATCGGGTCACGAACGAGAGCTAGGTTGCTATAGCGAACGAGAGCCTCGGGTACGGCTCGTCGCTATAGCGACCGAGCTCCGTATAGAGCTCGGTCGCTATAGCGACCGAGCTGCGGATAGATCTCGGTCGCTATAGCGACCGAGCTGCGGACAAAGTTCGGCCGCTATAGCGATCGAGCGTTCGTGTATCGATCATTCTCTGAAACGTCCGAAGTCTTCCGAAACGACGATACGACATAAAACTATGCATTCTCGACTATCCGTATAGCCGTTCTCCGCAACTCACGACTATCCATTTCTTGATCTCTCGATCAAATGGAATTGTCCGTTTGGTTTACGATAAAACCGCGAAAACTTAACCTTATCGGAGAAATCGTAAAAACATCTCAAATCAAAAATACGGCCCAAAGGGGTCCTAAACTTGATTCGAGGCCCACTTACGATTTCTTAAAAACCAATAAACCTTATGACGGTTTATGCTTGGAGGATAAGCATCAGTTTCCGCGGAAAAAATGGAAACTTTCCGCAGATAATCATAAAGATCGGAAAAAATGGAATATTCCCATTTTTCGACTATGACGGCTTAAGGGCAAAACGGGAAAGCGTAAACCGACCTTGGAGGGAGTATATAAGGAGTTCAAGGCGAGAGGCATAGAGGATGACTTTTTCCAGAGCAACTTAGCACTTAGAGCATTTTAGGCAACTTTCCGTTTTTTGTTTTCGAGCTGCGACTCAATTAGGTTTAGCCACCTTCGGGTATTTGAACTAGGATCTCGCCGACAGCTCTCGTAGCCGAAGCACGTTATCATGTTGTTTTACGCTCATACGCAGATTTGGAATAAAATCCTTCTTGCTCTTTTTACGATTTTTATTTTATTTTCCGTTATTGTCGTGTTCTGATTGCTTGACGTGTAGTTTCTCAGAAATCCGGGACCTCTGGGAAATTAGGGTTTTCCTACTTTCCTAAAATATACGAAATATTGACTTTGCGAATTTCGGTTCCCACAGTGATCATTCATTTCAGAATAATGGGGTCATAGGAGACACTTCTACCTCTCAGCCTCATCCAGGAAATCATTTTAATCTTTTATATCTTAAGATGCCGAAGAGAGAGAGAGAAGGGAACCAGAAACACACAGACTTTTACCTTTCATACTTGTAGGAGGATTCATGTCCATTGTATACCAAACCCCAAGACAAGCAATTAAGTCAAATTAGGTTGGAGGTCAGATTTGGTTCCTTCAAACAATCTCTGCACGTGTGAACATATTTGACAGGTTGATCCACTTTAGTATCTTTAGTACTTTCTGCAATCAGTAAATAAGAATAGTCCATTCAAGTAAAAATTGAAAAGTTCATTGTCCACTTCTTGACTCAATAAAAACTTTTTGAAAACATTTTAATAAGAATCATGAATAAAATAAATATCAGTAAACCTCGTCCATACTTAAATTACAATGTCCCTAGTGTAAATCTAGTCAGAGTTATGGTGAGAAATAAATCATAAGTACTAAGTTGGATAAGTAAGAACAATATACTTGACCGGAATGCATGTCAATCGACGGGTAGCTATATCCGTCGATCATGGTCGTTATATGTCGATCGATGTCGACATGGTCGTATTGGTTGATGCTCTGGTAATCGTCTTGTCATTTTTTTGACCTGCAATAAAATAAAAACGAAAAATACCAATATAGAATTAAAATGAAATAAATTACCTAATAGTGGGTTGCCTTCCACTCAGCGCTTTGTTATAGTCATTTACCTTGACTCTAGTGGAAGATTGGCTAGTATGGTGAAAATCAGCTACTTTTGGGGAAACAAGTGTCCACATTATCTCTGCTCATCTTGAACCATGTAGCAATGAAGCTTCTTGTGGCGTCATCTCCTCTGGTCCATTTCTCATTCATTCTTTGTTGTTGCATTTGTGATGATTTGTAGCCTCTCTCCTAGATTCTCGATGCTGAACTGATGCCTTCCAAGCTTGTTATAAGCATAATATGATATATCAGACCAAATGGATAAAATAGATAAAATAGATCTTATATACTATATCTAATTCAATTGCAATATATCAGACCAAATGGATAAAATAGATCTTATATACTATATCTAATTCAATTGCAATATGTTTTATCTATGAGATAGAATAAATTTTTATGATTCGATCAGCACAATCTTAGAAGCCATTGTTATCATATAAAATAAAAATAGCAAAGAGTAAATGTTCAAAACGGAACGAAAAAGGTGCTGGCCAGATTGAAAAGGAAATAAAAAGCCAAAAAGAGAGGAAAAAGAGATCTCCTTTTTATAAAAAAAAAGAACAAAAAAAACTTGTGGCTGAAAGCCCTCAAGACTAGTGATGTGGCGCACTGGGCGAATCAAAAGGTTGTACAAACTTGCAAGATCCCAGCTAAACTGTAATCTTTTCTCTTCCATACACAAAAGAGAAAATAAATAAACAAATCAAAAAGAAAAAAGGAAACTCAGACAACCACCGAAACACAAAGACAAGACAGTCATTTCTCTCTCTCTCTCTCTCTCTCTCTCTCTCTCTCTCTCTCTCTCTCTCTCTCTCTCTCTCTCTCTCTCTCTCTCTCTATCTCTCTCTCTCTCGCTGTCTTCTCAGAAGTTTACGCTTTTTCTTTTAGTTCTCGGAGAACAAGAAGAAGATTGATGTCTGATCCGGCGATTAAGCTATTTGGGAACACGATTCCTTTACCTGAGCTTGTTGGTGGTGATTCTTCTTCTAGCTATACCGGACATCAACACCAGAATCCTGTTCGGTTATCAGATTCGTGTACCGGAGATGATGAAGAGATGGGTGACTCCGGTTTAGCAGGAGAAGGTGGAGGAGATGATGGTGGGTTTCACGGTAGAGACAGCGAGAGTGAAAAGGTAAGGTCTTTTTGGATTCTTGGATCCATTCTCACGAATACCCATGACAGATTTGTTGGTGTTAGATTAAACAGATCAATCGATTTTGTTGTTTCTCTGTTGCTTCTGTCTTCGGTTTGATCTTTTCTTGTTTCTTTACGAGTAAAAAACATTGTTACATGTTAGGATACTGATGTGACTATTATGTGTTGATTCAGGATGAGAAAGATAATCAGTGTGGGGAAGAGTCAATGAGGGATGAATCTAGTAACTAAATTTGCCTAAGGATCGAATGTGTGATATGCAAAACTTGTTAATAAAACAGTTTCTTCGTTTTATTAAACTCTTAACTTCTTGAGATCATCTTACATTATAGATCTCTATATATAGGGTCTTAGCTTAACCTATTACAATGTGATCTAGAAACTTAACATAAATCTAAATCAAGTTTTTCCTTTTTAGTTATTCAAACTTCCTTTTATGAATAACTTGTTTCCTAAGCTATCTTTGAAGCTTATCCAACATTTTCCCTTCTAAGCTTCAAGCCATCTTTGCTTAAGTCTTGAACTTGAATCAGCTCCCTCATCTCTTTGAACTTGATTCTTGCTAAAGCTTTAGTTAGGATGTCCGCTTTCTGCTTTTCTCCAGGAACATGTTCCACATCAATCTCGTCTTGCTCCACTCGTTCGCGAATGAAATGGAACCTCTTGTGAATGTGCTTGCTTCTTCGGTGAAACACGGGATTCTTGGCTAATGAGATAGCTGACTTGTTGTCCACTCGTATCATCGTCTTCTTCATCTCTTTTCCTGTAATCTCACTTATCAAATCTTGTATCCAGACCGCCTGCTTTGCTGCTTCCGTTGCCGCCATATACTCTGCTTCACACGAGCTTAAAGACACTGTGTCTTGCTTCTGCGAGCACCAAGTGATTGGCGTTTCTCCTAGACAAAACAAGTGACCTGTCGTACTTCTTCCATCGTCCGGATCCGTGTTGTGACTCCTGTCACTATATCCCACGAGATTCATTGATCCACCTTGCTCGTAAGATAATCCGTACCCGACTGTTCCCTTTAAGTACCTTAGCACTTGCTTCAGTGCGTTGCCGTGAGATGTTCTTGGTGAGTGCATATATCTACTCAAGATGCCCACTGCGTAACTCATATCTGGTCTTGAGTGCATAAGATATCTGAGGCAGCCAATTCTCCTTCGATAAAGTGTAGCATCTATCTCAGGTTCGTCGAGGCCTTTTGAGAGTTGCAGACCGAACTCCATCGGTATATATGTCGAGTTGCAGTCGTCCATTGCAGCTTCCTCCAATACTCTCCTCGCATACGCTTCTTGATTGATCATGATGTACTTTGAGCTTTGTCTTACTTCCAATCCGAGGTAGTATGTTAGAAGACCCAAATCAGACATCTCAAAGTTCTTTGACATGTTCTTTTTAAACTCTGAGATTTCTTTTGCAGAGTCTCCGGTAATGAACAAGTCGTCAACGTAGATAGCCACGATAAGAAGCTTTCCTTTATCATCCTTTCGATAGACCGAATTTTCTTTAGAACACCTCTTGAAGCCGAGTTGCTTCAAAGTTCGATCAAGCTTTATGTTCCAAGCTCGTGGAGCTTGTTTCAATCCATACAAGGCCTTGGAGAGTTTGAAAACCTTATGCTCTTCTCCCTTCTTTTCAAACCCTTCAGGCTGTGATACATAAACTTCTTCGTGTAACTCACCATGTAAGAATGCTGTCTTGACGTCTAGATGGTGAATCTCCCACTTGTTCGCAGCAGCTAACCCAATCAGGAATCTTATGGTCTCTAATCGAGCCACTGGTGCAAACACTTCATCAAAGTCGATACCATGTTCTTGTACGTAACTTTTAGCTACGAGTCTCGCTTTGAACTTGTTGATAGATCCATCAGCGTTTCTTTTGATCTTAAAGATCCACTTGAGACCGATGATCTTTGCTCCAGCTAGCTTGTCTATTAGCGTCCATGTCTTGTTTATGTTGATAGAATGGATCTCGTCTTCACATGCCTTCGTCCATCTTTTATCTCCCTTTGCTTCTTGGAAACTATTTGGCTCATCATTGATATCATGAAGTAACAGCTCACATTCTATCTCAGCAAGTAAAATGTAGTCATCTAGGTAACTAGGTTTACTTGTTTGACGAGTTGAGCGTCGTACTTCCTGTGTCGAGCTTTGATCAACTTCTTCTTCTTCGTTTTGTGTTACATCTGATTGTGCGTGTGTAACGCCTGTTTCCACTTCTCGCTGCTCTGTTTCTGCATCTGCGGTTTCTCCTTGTTGTGTGCTGGCTGTAAACGGACCATTCCCTTCATTTACAGTCAATCCCCACGTCATACGGAACATACCAGAGTCGTCTTGTCCTTCCTTAGTAGCTCCCTTCCAATTCCAACAAGTCTTCTCGTCGAAAATTACGTCCCGACTTACGACTATCTTTTTGAAGGTAGGATTATAAAGTCGATAAGCTTTCGTGCCTGGTTCGATTCCGAGATGAACAAGAGCTTGAGAACGATCATCACGTTTCCTTAGATGAACTGAATCTACTTTCGCGTGAGCAACACATCCAAAAACTCTTATGTGACCTACGTTAGGCTTTCCTCCCTTCAAGCTTTCGTATGGAGTTTTATTCTTCAATGCTCTAGTAGGAACACGATTGATCACATATGTTGCGTGTCGCACCGCTTCTCCCCACATGTAGTTCGGTACCTTCATAGCTTTCATCATGCTTCGAGTCATCTCCATTAAAGTACGGTTCTTTCTCTCCACAACTCCATTCTGTTGTGGAGTATATGGTGCTGTTAAATGGCGTTTGATGCCATGTTTGTTGCAGAAGTCTTGGAAATCCTTTGACGTGAACTCTCCTCCTCTGTCCGTACGGAGTGTTCCGATTGTCTTGTTTGCTTCCCTCTCAACAAGGGCTTTAAAACTCTTGAATCTATCAAAGGCTTCACTCTTTTCTCTCAACAAAATAGACCACATATATCTCGTACAATCATCAACTATGACGAAGATATAGTTGTTGTGACCTTGTGTTGCCGGTGATATGGGACCGCACAGATCCGCGTGTAACAGCTCGAGAGCAACCGAAGATCTGTATGCAGTTGCTGCAGGAAAGCTGTGACGCGTCTGCTTCCCGACCAAACACGAGTCACACAGCTGTTTCTCTTCATGTATTTCAGGTAAGCCACGAACCATATCATGTGTTGCCATGGCCCTTATTGTCTTAAAGCTTATATGACCAAGGCGTGCGTGCCATCTCCATGGTTCCTCCTTTATCTTTGCGAGTAGACAAGTAGGTTTACCGACTTTGAGTGATATCTTATATAGACGATTAGAAGCTCTCTGAACTTTCACCAAAAGTCTACCGCTTGGATCTCTCAAGGTGAGGTAATCCTCTTTCATCCTTATGTCACACCCTTGTTCAGTTGCTTGACCCAGACTTAGTATGTTACTTTTCAAGTTCGGTATGTAGTATATGTCGGTTAGGAGCTTCTGTTCCCTTGTCTTGGCTTCAAAGAGGATAGATCCTTTGCCGTTTATATCTACATACGAGCCATCTCCGAACTTGACTTTTCCTTTGATGTTCTCGTTGAGCTCTGAGAAGTAAGATCTTTCACCAGTCATGTGATTGCTCGCACCGTTGTCTAGATACCATATACCATCTTCTTTCTTGCTTGGCTCTAGTGAATTCGGTAAGACTTTTTCTTCGTTGAGATACACAACTTGATGCATGTATAACGCAGCTTCTGCTACCTCTGTCTCTGTCTTGTTGAGCTCTTGTTTCTCTTCTTTCTTCTCAGGACACACGGATTTGAAGTGTCCCTTCTTCTTACAATTGAAGCATGTGATCTGGGAGTAGTCTTTCTTCTCTTTGTTCCCCTCGCCAGTGTTGCTTCTTCCTCGTCCTCTACCTCTGTTTCCTTGACCATGACCACGATATGATCATCTTCCTCTGCCTCTCGAGTTCTGATTGTTTGATGTTTCAGTACTTGATAACAACAGATTGTTTTGTTGATCATATGCAGTTTTGCCTTTGACTCGTTCTTCATATGCTTTGAGTCTTCCAATAATATCTTCAAACGAGGTTTTGTTTAGATCAAGCATCTGCTCTATTGATGCCGTCATGTGAATGAATTTCATTGGTAGACTGTTGAGAAGTTTCTTCACGAGCTTTGGTTGATCAATGCTCTGTCCCAACGAGGACGCTTTTGATGCAAGCTCTGTTAACTTGCTCGTGAAGTTATCTATACTGTCCGAGTCTTCCATACTTAATCGATCGAATTCATTCATCAGCGTTAGTAGACGAGATTCTTTAACGCGTTCAACACCAAGGTTTCTGGTTTTAATGGCTTCCCATATAACTTTAGGGGAGTCATCTTCTCCGCCTTGTAAAACCATCGCTTCAGGTATTGAACCAAATAGAAGTCCCGTTGCGAGGTCGTTTCTTTCTTCGTCGTCAGTGCCTGGATCTACTGCACCCCAAACTTTGTGAACCTTTAACATAATCTTCATCCTCTTTGCCCAAACAGTGTAGTTCGTCGTATTGAGCATCGGACAGATTACAACACTTGGAAAGTCTTCTCTTCTTCCTAGTGGCTTCATCTCTGTTAAAGCTTTTGTATCAGCCATGGATACAGCTTCTCGATTTCACAATCACACAAAAACCTAAGCTCTGATACCAAATAAAGTTGCCTAAGGATCGAATGTGTGATATGCAAAACTTGTTAATAAAACAGTTTCTTCGTTTTATTAAACTCTTAACTTCTTGAGATCATCTTACATTATAGATCTCTATATATAGGGTCTTAGCTTAACCTATTACAATGTGATCTAGAAACTTAACATAAATCTAAATCAAGTTTTTCCTTTTTAGTTATTCAAACTTCCTTTTATGAATAACTTGTTTCCTAAGCTATCTTTGAAGCTTATCCAACAATAATGTTACTATGGCATCGAGTATTACTGAGAAAACTGAAACAACAAAGACGGATGAAGAGTCGTCACAGAACAACGAGACTTGCTCTCACGAAGGGAAGCTAAAGAAACCCGACAAGATTCTGCCTTGCCCTCGATGCAACAGCATGGAGACCAAGTTCTGTTACTACAACAACTACAACGTTAACCAGCCTCGCCATTTCTGCAAGAAATGTCAGAGATATTGGAAAGCTGGTGGAACTATGAGGAACGTTCCTGTTGGTGCAGGGAGACGCAAGAACAAGAGCTTGGCTTCTCATTATAATCGTCATGTAAGCATAACAACTCCGGAAGATATGCAGAAGGCAGCGGCAAGAACCGATCCTAATCTCCTAACTTTTGGCTCTGATTCAGTCCTTTGTGAATCCATGGCTTCAGGATTGAATCTTGCTGAAAAGTCAATGCTGAATGCACAAATTGGATTGCAAGAAGAACCCAATGAAGGTTCGAACCCGTCAAACAAGGAGACTGTAGCGATCAGCCCGTTACCAAAAGTTCCATGCTTTGCTGGACCACCACCACCACCACCAACTTGGCCCTACGCTTGGAACGGTGTTTTAGTGGACGGTATTACAGTTTTACCATCCGGCAGCTTACTGGAGCTTCCCGGGGGTGTCACCAGAGAAGTTGAACAGCTTCACATGGATGCCACAACCCACTTCACCACCTGGTGGGTCTTGTCCAAATTCTCCAACACTTGGTAAACATTCACGAGACGAGAGCATTACTGAACCAGAAACCAAGTCACTTGGCAGAGAGACAACAAGCAAATTCGGGAGATGCCTTTGGGTTCCCAAGACGTTGAGGATCGATGATCCAGAGGAAGCTGCTAAAAGTTCGATATGGGAAACACTAGGGATCAAGAAGGACGAAAAGGCAGACACTTTCAGGGCTTTTAGGTCATCACACCAAGTAAAAAGTAGTCTTTCTAATGGAAAACTTCCCGGAAGACGACCGGAACCGCAAGCTAATCCGGCTGCTCTTTCTAGGTCACGAACTTCCATGAAAGCTCATAGAAAGAAGATGAAACTAAGCAGATGATTTGATTTTTTTTGGGTTCAGTCTTGTGTCCCAAGAAAAGCAGGTGACTCCTTTTGTAAATATAATGGTTGACATAGTGAGAGAGTAGTTTTTGGATTGCAGAGTGAGTTTGTTTGTACCATCTAATGGAAAACCCCCAAACTGTAGTTGAATAAAATTTTATTTATGATCTCCAAATATTTGCCAGTTTCCATTAAAAGGCCATTTAAAATGTAGTTTATGCCTACCGGTCATATGACTCCTCTGTTCACAGGTGAATCAAACATTTTAAAATCTAGTCCATGTTTAAAGGAACATCGATTTCTAAATAATACTAGTAGTCATTTTCTCCCAAATATTTTGATATCTACATTAATGATGATATCAAATTTTAACAGTCTTGTTTGTCAAATTATTAGTATAACTAGGTGTTTTGCCCGCACTTGCGGGCTTAATAATTTTTACTAATAGTAATGATTATATATATTATGGTTTAAATATCATGACAACTTATTTTTTATATTTTTAATCATTTTAGTTTTCTTAATTTTTATTCGGGTCTACTTCTTCTTAACAGAAATGAATACTATAAAACTATGAGACCATAATTACATATCAATTTCACACAATAGAATAAAGTAAGAATGTGAAATTACGGTCTCTTTTAATCTACTTTGTATTTTGAACCAGAAATATGTATTAAATTACCAAAAAAACTAAAACACACAAAATGAGAACAAAATAAATAAAAAATAAAGTTCAATGATAATTTGGAAGAAAAACTTTTTTAAAACAAACTGAGATAATGACAAAATTTTATTGGTTTACAATAAGATAATTTTTTGTCCATATAATTAAAATTAAAATAAATACATATATAATACTTAATTAAATATATTATAAATATAAATTAGATATTATCGTTAAATTTATTTATTGATTTTGAGATAATAATAAATTATCAGATAAATCACTAAAATAATTTCAAGATGATACTGATAAATTATCAAATAAATTACTAAAATCATTTACGGAGAATTTGACTAATAAGAAAAATAAGCATGACATATAAGCAAATTTACACTACGATATATTTAAGAATTATATATTTATTTTAAAACATGTTTTATGTTTTTTTTTTAACTTTTAGCTCTTTTATTAAAATATCTTTTTCAGATAAAAACACAATAATATAGGAATATATTTTTATGTTAATATATATTTTCGATTTTCAATAATTCTAACTATTGTGAATTTTAATAAATTATCTAACGAAAACTAAAATTTATTTTTATTATGTGGATAATTTTAACTTTTATTCATTAAAAGTATAAATGATATTAACCGCTTTAACTTTTAATGTGAGAGCTCCGTTGGGAAAAATAAATTCGCAAATGTGTTGTTCCAACATGTATAATCGTTTTACAATGATTTATCAATACATGTATTGCTAATTCAGAAACTATTTTGATAAGTTATTGTTTATGTTTTTAAAATTTTTGTACCGTATATCAAATTATTTATATATAAAAAATTAGTCATCAATATATATTAATATGTTCATTACTGTGTTAATATTTTTTTTTGAAAACTCTCATGTATAATAAATATTTTTAATTATGCGTTTTCTGTTTCTAATTTTTTGCGTTTTTATTAATCAATGATATTCTTTTTGGATAACAAATATATATATATATATATATATATATAAATATATATATATATATATAAGTAAATTATTTTAAATACATTAAAGATATTTTTGGATAATAACACAATATATATAGGAATTATCTTTTTATTTAAAATACATCCTTACTATATCAGTTTTAATGAATTATCCGATATTCTGATGTAATAAGTTTTATACTCGTTTCTGTTTTTGGGTAAATTTTTATTATGTTACAATTAATAATCTAATGTAGTAAATAAATTTAATTACTTATAGAAATATTTATCAAAGTTTTCTTATAGGTTGAAGTCTGTTTTTAGTTTTCATAAGCAAAGTTACATGTATAAGGTATATACGATAACTACAATAGCAATAGCTTATCATATCTAATAAAATATATTTGATAAACTATAGTTTGTTGTATAAACATTATCTGAAAACGTATGTGGAGAACCAAAAACCTGATACTTTGATTTGTTCTCGTGTATAATATCTAATACATAAAATTATATTGTTAATATGGCCCTTAAAAATTATATAGTAACATATTTTATATAATCATTCATCAAAGGTAGTATTGATATTAACCCCTCCAACTTTTAACATGAGAACTCCATTGCAAAAAATTACTTCGCAAATAATAGTATATTTGCGTGATATGATAACCATACATACAACGTAAAAGAAAAATCAAACGTGGAAATTTGTAAATATCTGAAAAAGTATTTTTAAGAAAACTGAAATGTATCGCACGGTAGGAATACGATGAAGCGAGACGTGACATCTCTGTTGACAATCATTACTTTATATGTATAAAATACAGTTCTTCCAGAAAGAAAAATATAGTTAAATTCATAGAAGAATACTAAAATTAGTATACCACATGAAATGGTGTGCAAGAAATTTCCTCTTAACTTACTTTTTATTCTTCTTTCTTATATTAAGTTTCGTCTTTCCTTATCCTTCCTAGCCTGTTCTTCCAACTGCAACTTCCTCACTTTTGCCTCTCCACCAAAAACTATGTCCACATTGACTCGTTCATCATGTACATATATAACCTTATAACACAAACTCATATCTCCCACATCTCTTCCACAACATTTACTTCATTCATTAGCTAGTCTTTTAGTTTTAAAATCTAACAAAAGTTAATGACTGCAAACCACTTATACTGTCTTATAACCATGGAAAAGAGTTCCTTGTCCCAATGCAAACACTCTTCTTCTTCTTCTTTCCCTTTGTTTGGTCTGGTGGATTTTTTCCTCATCGTTTTTTTCAGATGGTTTTCTTTCACTCAGATAATTTTGTTCAGGTTCTGTCCTCTTCTTGAACACCCGCAGTGTGTTTCCGAGAAGAAGAGCAAAGATCTCGAAGTCCAGAGTTTGATCAAACATGATGATGGTCTTTGCATAGAAGATGCAGAGATGGTGATGCAAAGCTTAGGACTTTTCACCGACCCAGAAAGAGAGGGACTTCAGAAACGTTACAGTTCAAAGGAGCTTTCGAATCTGTTTGAAGATAAAGAGCCGAGCTTGGAGGAAGTGAAGCAAGCTTTTGATGTCTTTGATGAAAACAGAGATGGCTTTCTTGATCCCATAGATCTGCAGAGAATTTTGACAATCCTTGGTTTAAAGCAAGGATCTAACCTTGAGAACTGCAGGAGAATGATCAGATCATTCGAGGGAAACAAGGATGGAAGAATTGATTTCCATGGATTTGTGAAATTCATGGAGAACAACTTCTGCTGAAATCATAGTTTCTGGAGTAAGAATCTATCAACTTCTGCACTTTTTTTTCTTTTCTTTCTTGCTTTGGTTTAAGCTTGGAGACTGTGTCTCTTAATATTGCTGTATCTTCTTGTAGAAAAACTATGCAACTTCAATATCAAAAGCTCCTATAGAGAACAAAACCAATGAGATGATGAATAATTACATAAAAAAATCTGTCAAAACAAAAAGCTTTCTATAGTGTGAACTTTGAGACACTATTAACACCTAAAATGATATAACTAGAGAACATTAAGAAAATGCTTACAATGATCAAAGCTTGTGAGGCGGCAAATGATGGGTTTAAATCATCACCAGTAATCACAACAAGAACAGTGACCATCTTGGAAATGATGGAACCGGTTGGAATCTCTGACAACTATTAACCGGTTTGAGAGCCTTGAGATAAGCTTGATTGCAGAGTGACAATCATCACATATCCTCACGTTTTTAGTCACGTACAACGGCGACTTCTCAGGGGTTTTCATCAGACCGTAAGCCACAGCTAGCTTCTCGCTATGATAAGAGAGGTTATTCTCTCTCTCTTCTTCGTCTACATCATGGTACGCTCCAGCAACATCAGACGCATACCCCAACGGCCTGATCTTTGACAAAACTTCCTTCACCTTTGCGTAAATCGGGACAATCTCGGCGTGTTGATTGTCTTCTGAAAGAAATACATGGGTTTTGTTTCGTATACCTATCCAGCTTACTCCAGGTTCCTTCTTAACACGCCTCCCCTTCATCAAAGAACGCACTCTAGCCACACCGTCCCATTCCTTGGACTTGGCATGGATATTGGACAACAATACATAGATCCCTGAATCGCTCGGATACATCTCAATGGCGTATTCCGCCACCTTCTTTCCTAAACTGTAGTTCCTGCGAACGTAGCAAGCGTTTAGCAAAGCTCTCCATGCAACAACATCCCATCCTATAGGAGCTGTTCTCATGAAATACTCTGCGTCTTCGAACAATCCAGCCTTGCTCAAAAGTCCAACAACACATGTATAATGCTGTAGATCAGGCTCAACACCAAACTGCTTCATCAAGTGGTTAAAGTAGTAATGACCTTGCTCCACAAAACCCATATGGCTACAAGCTTGCAACACGCCGATGAAAGTTATACGGTTAGGGAACTCTCCCGCAGACATCATTTCCTCAAAGGCTTCAAGCGCTTCCTTCCCTAGTCCATGATGTGAGAAGTCACATATCATCGTGTTCCAGGTAACTATGTCTCTATAACCCATGCCTGAGAAAGCTTTCCACGCATCCTCGATGCTGCCGCTTTTGGCGTACATGTTAACTAACGCATTGCCAACCATTACATGGTTCCTAAAACCAGATTTCACGACAAGGCCGTGTAGAAGATCTCCCTGTCTTAGAAGAGAAAGCTCTGCGGTTGAGTTTAACAAAAGAGCAAAGGTGAACTCGTTGGGTGGAACCTCTTTGGTTTCCATCTTTGCAAACAGATTCAGAGCCTCCTCGTAAGACTTGTTCTGGAAGTAAGCATCCATGATCGATGTGTTCAAGACGATGTTTCGAGTTTTCGTACCATTGTAAACTCTGTGAGCATAAAAAGGGTTACCACATTTTCCGTACATGTTAATGAGTGCACCTCTAACATCATCATGACAGTCGAAACCAAACCTTAACATTCGGTTATGAATCTGCCGAGACAACTGCGAATCTCTGAGACTGGAGCAAAGCTTTAAAGAAGACATGCAGGAGAAGACGTCCCACACCAAATCTTCCTCAGCCATCCTTCTCAAAACATCAAGCCCTTCTTGTAAAGCACCATACTCCAAATATCTACTAAGAGCCGAGTTAAAAGTAAGAAGATCACAAGACGGAAGATCGTCCAAAACCTTGATAGCCTCTCTTGTTCCAGAACATGAAGAGTACATGTAGAGAAGAGCGTTTCGTACATACTCATGTGACATCAAACCATGTTTAAGAAAACATGCATGGCACTGCTTACCTTCTTCAATCCTCCCAGAGCTTGAACAAGATTTAAAAACTATGGTGGCTACAAACTCATTAGGCTGCGGTTCACCAGAAAAAAACCATACTTTTGAAAAGCTTCAAAACTTGGAAATCAAACCCAGAATCTTGGTAACCTTTCATCAACGAACACCAAGAAACAACACTTCTATCAGGCATTGAATCGAACATCTTGTGTGCACGAACAGTTTTCCCGCATTTCATGTAGAGGTTGATCAGAGATGTGATCTGCCATGCGTCCTCAGCTCGATATGATTGGTTCCTTACGATCAAATGAGCGTGAATCGATTCACCAGTCATCAGATAACTTGATTTCGCACATACTTTTAAGTGAGCACAAAGGTGATCAACCCGTGGAAGAGCTTCTATTGGTTTGGGTAATAAAGACGTAAGCTTGTTCAACTTTACAACTCGTCGTTCCAGAGGCAAGACGGACATTGCACCAAACTTGCTCCTTATCCTTAAATCACCAAAACCCTCAAACCTGGTTGGTTTTGTCGGAGAAGAAGAAACTCCGTTTCAAATTATTTTCTTGTTTGAGTAGGGTTTTATCTTTAATATGATTAGACCGGGAATCTGATTTCCGGTATGGACTCGGTTTAGCATTGATTGAACATCATCAGCTTTCTATTCGCGTGCTCAGCTGGAATGCCGAGAAAATATATTCTTTATCTTCTTCTCTTTCTTCTCATCTGATACTATTTAGTATTTATTCGAAAGCCAGATAATTTCCAGAACCAGAAACTGAGAGCACCATTAACCCACATACCCAAAAAGGCTTCTTAAATTTTTTTCGTTGCCAAAAAGACAAAAAAATAAAAAAAAAAATTTTTTTTTGTCCAATTTAAAAAAAAAATTAAAAGATAATCAATCGTGTGCCGCTACGTGTTAGTGAGGCCCGCAAACAGTATAAGAGTTGTCTCTTGCGGAAGAGAAGAAAGGTGAAGGATTTTAAAAAATTGTGGGCTCCACCTGGACTCCACCGCCTAAGAATTGTCCTAAGAGACACTGATATTAATGCTCTAACTAGAACTGAATAGAAATATCCAAAATATTGAATGAAATCCTCAAATTCTTGAATTGTTTTTATATTTATATTTTTGGAATAACTGAACTAACCGAATCAAGAACCAAATGGATATATAAAGGTATACAAATATTAATTATGAATACATATAACGTAACTAAATATATATTTATAATTTAAAAATCTAATAAAATATCTTAAAATATTTGAAAAACTAGACTATTACAAAGTATTCGAACTACCGAAAGTATTCAAATACTTTTATCCAAAATATCCAAATTTTTGTTATCTGAACCATTCTAATTTTTTGATATTTTTATCCAAAATATCTGATACTTAACCTGAATTATCGGAAATAACTAAACCAGAACGGTAACCAAAGAACAACCAATTTTTCGGATATATTCGGGTTCCTAATTTTACTATCTGAACCAAATCTAACTGAAAACTATCAGGCGATTCAAAACCGAATCTGAACCGAAAAATAGTAAAGAAGTAAATAGATCCTCTAGCCTTCTATCCGAACTACTCGATATCCAAATTACTCGAACCAAAATGCCCAACCATACATGATACAAAGTTTTACTACATAAGTTGGTGGAAGAACAAGATATCTATAGCAACAAGAACCCTACAAAGAGGCAATTAAACCCCATACTGGGGCAACTTACAAAAATACACAAATCTACAATTACAAGAAAAAAGTAAAAAAGAACCCACCCTTATATTAGCTTACTATGCTTTTCATCTCCTGACATCTTCAAACGCCTCTGAACGAGTTTCTTGTTGTCTCCCTCGGTCCACCGAACGATAACCTCAACCTCTAGTAACATTAGAAGTACTCCTTTCCAACCCACATAACCCAAATTTTAAAACCTGATACGAAAGAACCACACATGGTCCACACCTTCTTCCGGATACGGCAGCAAAACTCTTTGATGCGCCTGTTCTACGCCCCAATAAAAGCCCTAAAAAAACACTCTAATCTCAACAGATTAGGAGAAAAAAAAGGGATGAATGGAGAGGTGATTGAGAAGGGACAATTACCATCATCATCTGCAGTGCTACAGACGATTTCTTCCTCAATTCCAAAAACGGGAACTCCCTTTAATCAAATTGTACAAGTCTGGAGATGTATATTTGATCATCGCCAACATCATAGCAAAGGTATGCAGTTTGGGTAGGATTGTAACTGAAGAACACACACCGTATTGATATGTCTTCCAGCTTGTTTCTGGTGTACAGATTAAGCCATAGGTAGTACACGCAACCAAAGATGCATAATTTCTGGTAATTTGGTGAGCTTCCAAAGAGCTTGAAGAATGATGATTTCACCAAGAGCAGTGGAGTTGGATAGTGATTTATCAGATATAACGAAACAGAAAATGAATGCTGCCAATATTGTTTCAAAGCTGATGCTTGAGGCAGAAGTGTGAGACCAGTTCAACTATATGGAGATGCTTTTTCTCTAAGATGCCATTGTGTTATAGAGTGTAAGGTCGTGAGGTGAAGTGAGAGATACCATTCAACTGAAAGTAATGTCGTGAGGCCACAATTCACTTCCATTATCCGAATATAAGCTACCAATTTTTTTGTGCAAGTAGTTTTCCACCAAGTTTTTAAATGTGATGATTTTTTTCTTTTACTTGAGATTTCTGCTTCAGAGGGAATAGCCACGTATAATTTGTGTAATGATCAATAATAACAAGATAGTATTTGTGATTTTTGATATCAGTCAAATTATCCTATGAGCAACTTTACTCTCTCAAATAAGAGGTTCAGTTGTAGTACTTCGAACATCCATAATGGTTGATTTCATTTTCATCTTCAAAAGTTCACTTTCTTCAAAATAAAGAAAAAAATAAAGCAACATTTCTCCCAATGGTTTGCTTCATTTTCTCTCTTCAAAAAAATATTCCAAATATATTTCATCCACACTAAACTATATTATATCTTCATTTTTTCATTAATTATTAATACAACCTTATAACTTTTCAAGTTAACTATTTTACCCAACTATTTTGTTTTAACAACAATCCAACACAACCATTACTTAATATAAATTAAATATTATAGATTAGTACACAAACATAAACAAATAAACAAAGAACATTAAATTTATTAGAAACATCAAATATATAATTTTCGTGCAAGTAATCAACTAAATGTTCCAAACAAAAGAAAACATACCTATTTATCTTACATTCTTCTAAAATTAGTTAAATGTTCTTTAAAGTGAATATATTCATGTTCGTCGATATTAATATCTAATTAGATGAAAATAAGAATACAAACTTCAAAATTAATTGGATGATACCAACGTATATAATTTATTTTATCAAAATAGGAATAAGTAACAGTTTAAAGACCAAGTTATAATTAAAAAAATTCATCTTAAAAAAAATGAAGCTATAAACAGTATATCTTCAAATTTGAAGCAACACTATCATTTTGAAGCAACAAATGAAGTACCATTGGAGTAATCATTCTTCAAAATGAAGCAAAAAGTAGAGAATGAAGCACCATTGGAGAAGGTCTTAGGGATCAAATACACAGGGAGCATGGACTCACAATAAACTCAATAATGTTATGATTAAGCTAGGCAAATAATTATAAAGTAAAAGCAAAGCATTTGGTTGATTGGTTGTGAGAATATAAGAGAAAATAGTTAGATCTAGGATTTAAGGCAATCAGCATTACAGTATTATAGATGCTAAGGATGTGTGAATAACCATCCTAGAACTAGAATTCTAATGCAAAGATATTCAGCTCTTGCTACGAGTCAAAATAGATGACTAAGTCCTATGCTCCTGCTCCAGCTCTCGCATATAAACAAGGATTGAATGTCGATTAATACTATTGACTAGTATCGATCAATACTTATTTAGGCAAGCGGTATCATCTTGATCGATATGTTTCACTTAATTCTTTTATCGCTTATATATTGATTAAATTATCAAATCCTATTTTTTATATTATTCTTGTTAAATTATTTGGTATATTAAAAATATATAAAATTAATATAAATGCGTTTAAAATGGAATTTAAAAAGTAATATAAATCTTTTGAATTATTAAGAAATAGATAAATTATGAATAAAGAAAAATGATATGATATTTATTTATAATTATATTATTGGATTGTGTTAAATTTTAAATAGTTTTATTATTTTTATTATTTAATTATAGGGGGTTTACTATAATTTCTGTTTTGTTTTTAAAGGAAAGAAAAAAAAATTGAAATAAGTTTTGCTTTGTTTTAAAATTTAATCATATACTTATCATAGAATTATGGTACCATATTGCCTATCTATAATCTAGTAAATATTCTGAAAAATCCTAAATATATTCGATATTTGTTTTCTAAAATAATGAACTAAAATTATAATCTATTAACTACTTGTCAATTTATTTATGATATTAATATTTTTATAATTAATACAATTTTAAACATTAATATTATTAATTTGTATATATACTTTATATTAGTTCTGAATATCCAGTACATAAATATTTAAATAAAAGACCCATTTCCATGTTTTACAATATGCTTCTCAGATTTTTTTTTCTTTTTGAGAACTGCTTCTCAGATTTCTTCTGACAGGTTGTTATTAGGATATATTATAGGATAACAAGTAATACATAAAAACCTTTAGAATAAAAAGTACTCCTTCCGTTTCATATTAAGTATCGTTTTAGAGAATTTTTTTCGTTGCAAAATAAGTGTCGTTTTAGAGTTTCAATGCAAAATTTATTAACTTTATTCTCCATTCTATTTTTCTATTGGTTGAATTGTATCGGTAATGATGTTTTTATATTGAAAATATGCAAAATTAAATTCTTTCTTAATCTGTGTGCACAAGTCTAAAACGACACTTATAATGAAACAGAGGGAGTATTAGATAACTGGTGTCATTAGAATAACATTTAATTGAGATAAGTATCATAATTGCCGACAAAAAAAATAAGACAAAAATCAAAAAGGATTATCGATAACGAAGGTTGTCGTAAGAGAATCCGTACCACGTGTTTAACCGGCTTCGTGTTCCTTTTCAAGATTTTCTCTCTTAATGTTATTTAGTCTGATCTCAGAGAGAGAGAGAGAGAGAGAGAGAGAGAGAGCCAACAGAAGCAAATAAGAAAAAAACATAGGAACCATGAGTAGCTCCGGCGCGCAGCTTCACAACGTTTTCGTCTATGGTAGTTTACAGGAGCCTGACGTCACTTATGTCATGCTTGAGCGTATTCCTGAAAGCATATCTGCCACACTCCCTGGCTTGTACTTTTCTCTTTCTGTTTCTCTCTCAATACTCTTGATAATTACTGCCTCTGTATAGGAATATTTTGGATTTTTTTCAGTAAGAGGATGAGGCTTAAAGGATGTTTGTATCCATGTATTGTGCCGTCTGAGGAAGGAGAAGTCCATGGAAAGGTTTAAAATTTTGATTATTTTTGTGATATTTAACTGAGTTATTCTCGTGGGGTTTCCTTTTTGTGTTTGTTTAGATTATTAGGGTTTAGATCTTGAGAATTTTGGTGCAGGTACTAAAGGGATTAACAGATGAAGAACTCGGGAATTTAGATGCTGTTGAGGGTAATGGATCTGAGCGAGTGACAGTTGGTGTTGTACGAGAGGTGAGTCTTAAGATTCTCATCTAAAAAAAAACAACATTTAGATGAGATTGATTGTATCTCATCTCAACAAAAATAACATTTAGATAAGATTGATTTGATTCTTTTTGCATGTACAGGACAACTCAGAGAAGATGCCTGTGAAAACAAATATATGGATCGATAAGAATGATCCTGATCTTGATGGAGAATGGGATTTCGAGGTTTAACTTATTTTTGTTAACTTATCATAGGTAAGACAATGTGGTTTGATCGCCATGTGTTTTGGATTTTGGTTTTGTTAGGAGTGGAAACGACTACACAAGAAAAAATTCATAGAGACGTTCAAAGAAATTATGGAATGGAAGAAGGACCCTCAGGGGAAGGGAAGGGATACATTCAGCCATGTCTTACGAGAAGATCACGTGAATGCTCAATTTTCTTGAATGGATTGTGTGTTGAGTGTGTTCTATATATCACCTTTGTTTCCAAATTTCCAATAAAATAAAACCTAGAGTGATAGGTATAGTGGGGTTTTTTTTTGTTTTGAAAAAGGTACTTTGGAGTTCTGTGAAGATAATCATAATGACATGTAAAGATTTGAGTTATCTTGTCGGTTGTATTATATTGTGATTAACTCAAATCGGTTGTATTATTGTGATGTAAGCCTTTTAGAGATTTTGTGTATGGTTTACTTAATGCTAATGCTTAATTATATCTTCTATTTGATAGAAAGAAAAAATGGGTTAAATAACTAAACGGAGTAGTAGATGTAGATCACTGAGCTACACTGACCAAAGTATACAGTGAGGATTTTCTTGGAGAGGGATTGTGTGAAGGTAGTGAGTGGGTTACCTTCTTCGAGTGTGGTTCGTTCAATTTCCAGTGTTCGATAAATCTAATCAGCATTCTAGCTAGCAAATCACTAAGAATAACGTTTGCCTTTAGTATTTAACTATTTGTCCATTTTTTGTGCTCCAATGTGTTATCATTCTTCTTTTTCATCCTATCGAGATCTTCGATCACTTCACCAAATCTTTTTATTATTTAGACACTCAACTAACCCTGACCAAGAAAAAAAGAAAGATGGGAAATTTACCAAGCTATCAATACTATTAAAAGGGAAGCAGGACTTATACAAGTTGTTTGAACCTATTCATTAGAATTAACATTTTTTGTCCTACCTTATATATGTTTGTAACCGTATGTTATTGAATACCATATAGATTACCCGACTATTACTCATCTCTCTAAGACAATACGTTAGTATTAATTAATATTGTTACCAAAAGATAAAGGAATCAAATCATTTCTTTAAATGATTCTTATTTCCACGAAACCAGCCAATTATCTTATCAACAAACTAACAGACTAATACTTCAAAATATATATGCACATAGGATATTTATTTAAAATATTTCCAAACCCCAATAATCAAGCAACTGAATCGTAACTATTGTGTATCAATAAAACCAGTTAAAATTATTTATACTTTTCTCTATTACACTTTAAAGCTAACATTATTTCTATATGCAATATTTAAAATATGCCATTAAAATTTCAAAGGATATTATATGTTTGTAGATGATAAGTATACCTTTCATTACCCTATCTAATCAATTTTAAAAAATATTATTGATTTTTCTGGATTTTTGCTGGGTTGAGCGGTATCATCAGTTTACGGGTTAAAGGCAGATTTTTGGTTTTATCGGATTTTTAATTAATAGATTTTCATTAAATTTTAATTTTGTAGAAACATATCAGATGGTAGAACCTCTGATAGAATGCTACATGAAAAACATAAGCCAATCCAGTTTATATACGATCATCGGGTTTACTGGTTCAACTGCAGGTTCGGATCGAATATATAAAAACATTTTTTATATCTTAATTCATCTATAAATGCATATGTACCCCATTACTAGGAGTTAAATAATTTGCAAGAATAGAATGCTTTCTTTGTACCATTTAAATGTAGATACACTATTAATCCTCAACATTTGGTTTCGGTTCAAGTATTTTCGTTTTTGATGTTTTGGTTTTATAAATATAGGAACCGTTCTGGTCTTTAGTTTGGTTTCAATTTGGTTATTTTTCGTTCGGTTCAGTAGCAAAGTTGAAAAACGGCTAATATGATAAACTGGGTCAAAATCAGTTCCAGTTCGATTCTGGTTTTCCGAGTGATTATAGATTTATAGATAAAGATATCAAATAATTTGAGGCTTTTAATTTAAATATTTGATAATTCGGATGATTTTTAATATTCTGAATAAAAATAATTCAGTAATTTGGTTTATATATAGTATTTTTAGGATATTTGGTTATTTAAAAATTATATATAATTAAAAAATTTAAGTATATAATTTGTATTTTAAAAATTCATGTATCCATTTGTTCTAGGTTCAGTTTCAAATTTTTGGTTCCAGAAATATATAATTTGCTCTTTAGTTCAATTTTGACTTCAGTTTTGTACGGTCCTGTTTTCGGTTTCGTATATATGTGCCCAAACCTATACACTATCTTATATAACTAAAAAATATATTAAATTTTGAAAACAAACCCGCGTTTTCCAAACGCGGGTCAAAATCTAGTCTTATATATTAAAACAGAAGTTATGACTTCTTTCATGTGTGACTTTTAAGTTTGACCATGTTTTAACTTTTATTAAATGTATTTTATTAAGACTAATAATATATAGAATCTCTTAACTACTTTAATCATAATGTGGGTGATTGGTTGAGCTGTAACTGTAAAAAATTTACTTTAGACTTTACTCTGTAGATTATTTTGATTTAGCTTTAAGGGATGTAGCTTTAAAATTTACTACAGCTAAAAAGATGAAGCTTTAGAAAACAAGGCTTTAAAAACCATTTTTTATTTTTTTTTGCTGTATTTTTACTTTTTTGGTTGTAGCTGTAAAAATTAATATTAAGCATAATTGGTGATATTTAGGGTTGTAGACAAAAATTAAAGCTAAAGCCACTTCCTACAACCCAACCAATCACCCCCAATATCTTTTGATATCTTTTTCATTTTAATATAAATATATATTTTTAAAATTCTAACAAATATTATTAAAAGATTTTAACAAGATCTTAATTTTCAAACATTATATGTAAATATTATCAGTAATTTCTAAATTAGTTATGAAATATTATTATACATTAATATATTTTATAAAATTTAAAATATAAATTTAATCATATTTTATCTATTGTATAATTATAATCAATCATTGTAAGAGAAAATTATTATATCAAGCTAAATATGATAAATTTTATTAAAATTATGAAATTTAATATTTTATTTTCTTAAGTATTTATGTTCAAAATATAATATGTTGGTAAAATGGGTTATAATTAGCAAACTATATATATACAAATTAACATGTATTTCATTAAATTTAATAATACAAAATATTTTAATCATGATATCTTTCCATTTTAAATATAAATATTTATTTTAATACATCTGTTGAAAAATATCTTAAAATATCTTAATTCTCAAAACGTTTATGTAAATAATTCAACTAATTTTGTAATTAGCAATCAACTATTATTATACATTCATAAATATTCAGTTATCATTTATAATGAAAAAATAAAAAAATTATTTAATTTTTGTCTATTTTATAATAATATTCATGTTAAAATAAAATTATTATATTGACCTAAATATGGTAAAGTTATATTAAGTTGATAAACTTATAAATTTTATTTTCATAAATACAAATATTTATGCTAAAAAATATAATACGATGACATAAAGAATAAACATTCGCAAACTATATAATAAATGTATAAAACTGATATATATTAGACTTTTGTATATATAATAGTATATTATATAAAATGAATAAATCTAAAAAAAATATTGCTAATAGGAAATTCAGTTTTGAAGGTCGGCGGGTCAAAATGAGCATAATTTAATACAAAACAATTTTGAATATGTTGTTTAATCCATATATTAGTTTATTCTATAAATAAATGAAAATACAATAAAATATGTATACAATAAAAAGCGATAAATACATGTGAAAGTTTTAAATAATTGATTAATTATAACATGTAAACTATAAAATTATTGTATTTGAAACAGTTATATAAACATTTAGATATATGATTATATTAAAAATTTATACCACTAAAAGTATAAAATAAATATACATTTATATAAAATTGAAAATAAACATCCGCACGGTTGTGCGGGTCAAAATCTAGTTAAATATTATAGGACAAATGATCAAAACTATAAAAATCTATTTTTATCACGGTCATTTTTTATACCAAGCGTGCCCTTTTTTACGTTATGAAAAATGTATTTACAAGAATGTCATTATTTTTTAATGCCACGTAAACAAAAATCCACGCCACGTAGGAATTCGGTTCCGTGTTTTCATTAAGTCAGCCGTAAAGCGCAACATGCATCGTTACGGCTGAGTTAATGTTTAATTGTGGCTGAATTAAATAATCCGGCTGAATAAAGAGAATACGGCTGAGCTAAGAAGATAAATCAGCCTCTTGTTGCGGCTGATTTACAGAAATTAGGCTGATTTATGCGATAACGGCTGAGTTAAGTACACATGTTACGGCTGACTTATACATCGGCAGTGTGATTTCTGAAAAAACCGGCTGAGTTGTAGTTAAGACACGGCTGAGTTAAGTTTTTCCGGCTGAGTTAACGAACATCGACTGGCTGAGTTACTAAATTTACGGCTGAGTTTTGGGAGGTTGTTACGGATGAGTTATATTTAATCAGCTGTAATTGGGTGGATTAACATTAAACTCAGCTTAGTTAAAGCTGGTTTATTAACAAAAGATTAATTACTAGAATTGCATCCGTTTGACGGCTGATTTATTTGACGATACGGCTGACTTATTATTTTCCATTATTATTACGGCTGATTTTTTTAGCAAAAGTTTAATTACTAGAATATTATTCACGTTTCGGCTGGTTTAAATTTTACATGATGGTTGATTTATCAAGGCTGAATTATATATTCGTTTGACGGCCGAGTAACCCATTTTCCACGTCATCAGTCATGTCATCTACTCGGATTTGCCATATCATCACTCATGTTATAACAGTAAAATAAGATCTCGTTCAGATCTCTATATGGGATTTCCTAAATTATGTTATTCTTCATTCTTCATCTTTTTATTTATATTTTTCATCTTATTCTTCATCTTTCTCCGAGATTTTATGGATCTAGTAATTATTATTTCTGCAATTTGGTCTAAAAACATAGATTTAAAAAAGAAGAAGCTAAATCCTGAAATTGTAAGAAAATGAGAGAGTTGAACAAAAAATTAAAAAAAGGAGAGAAGACGAAGAAGATGATGATTTTAAAGTTGATTTTATATGTTTGATGACTCAGATGGTGCATCATCTGAATATGATTAGTTCATACAATGAGTCTCCAACACATACATTATTGCTGAATTATGCATATGTTAGGACTGAGTTATGCATACATTACAGCTGAGTTATGCATATGTTACAGCTGAGTTTATAATTTTTATACTTTATAGTTCTATTGATGAGTGTTTGATGTTCAAATTTAAGAAAAGAATAAAGTTTCAATATTGCGTTCAAAAATAAACTTTATAATTTTTTCAACTTTATAGTTCTATAGTTTAGGGTTTGAAGTTCAAATCTAAGAAAAAATTAAAGTTTTAATATTGTATTCAGAGTTGAAGGAATGATTTGTTCCCGCCCAAATTTTTTTTTCCCGCCCAAAATATGAAACGTTGCGAAAAAATTACACTCGACAGCTGAGTTATAGGAACGTTACGGCTGAGTTATGCATACTTTACAGCTGAGTTATGCATACGTTACGACTGAGTTTATGATTTTATAACTTTATAGTTCTATAGTTTAGGGTTTGAGGTTCAAATTTAAGAAAAAATTAAAATTTTAATATTGAGTTCAAAAGATAAAATTTATAATTTTCAGAACTTTATAGTTCTATAGTTTAGGGTTTGAGGTTCAAATTTAAGAAAATATTAGAGTTTTAATATTGTGTTCAGAGTTGAAGGAATGATTTTTTTCCCATCCAAAATATTTTCTTTTCCTGCCCAAAATACGAAACGTCGCGAAAACAAATTACGCTCGACAACTGAGTTATAGGAACATTACGGCTGGCTTATACCATTAGAATACATTATGGCTAAGTTATGCATATTTTACGACTAAGTACATAATTTTTATAACTTTATAATTCTATAGTTTAGGGTTTGAGGTTCAAATTTAAGAAAAGATTAAAGTCTTAAATTGTGTTCAAAAGATAAACTTTATAATATTTATAACTTTATAGTTCTATAGTTTAGGGTTTGAGGTTCAATTTAAGAAAATATTAAAGTTTTAATACTGTGTTCAGAGTTGAAGGGATGATTTTGTTCCCGCCTAAAAAGAAATATTCCCGCCCAAAATACGAAATGTCGTGAAACAAATTACACTTGACGGCTGACTTATAGGAACGTTACGGCTGACTTATATGAACATTACGGCGGACTTATACAATTCGAATACGTTACAGTTGAGTTATGCATACTTTATGGCTGAGTTATGCATACGTTACGGCTGAGTTATAACCAAATTACGTGTTGAGTTATGCATACGTTATGGCTGAGTTATGGTTAATACAACTTTGTTATAACCAATTTGACCAAAAACATTTAGTAGGTTCAAGATTCATCATCCAAACTTAAATTGAATATAGAAACCAAAAGAGAAACTAAAAAGACGAGTATATTAGAAATCAAAAGACAAATATGTTTCATAAACAAATATATTTAAAAAATAAAAAATCTGAGATAGATCTATCGCTGTGATTGTTGTCTTCGATCGTGGTCAGTCAATGATACTTGCTCAAATTACCCTATAGAAATATTACTCTCATCAAAAGAGGTCAATTGTACTACTTAGGGATCGAATCCACAAGGAGCTGAGGAATCAATAGATCTTATTATAACTAAGCTAGGCTGAAGATTATTAATTGCAATGAAATAAAAGTAAACAATGAAACTAGTTTGAGCAGGACAATTACTCAAGATGATTGGATGGGTTTAAACTAGTATGAATTAAAGGAGTTAGATCTAAGGTTAATATTCATGTTATCAGGATTATAGAGGTATGATTCTTATGTGAGATGCTTGCATGATATTAAAGGATCCAACTAAGCAATAGCTCAACTGTCGTTGCGACCATCTAATAACTAGAACCGATGAACACACCCCTGGCGAGTCATAGATTAAGGTATCGATCGATATGCTGTCACATGTATCGATTGACTTGCTGTCGCATGTATCGATCGATATGATGTCGCATGTATCGAATGTAATTTACCCCACGTCTATCGATCGACCACTCTATAGGAGTATCGATGCGCTACTAGTAAGCTTTACCGATTGTAGGTTGAATACAGTTCACCAAGCAACCACCCAGTCAGCTGTCGCTTGTTCCAAGTGAATTGCTGGCTCAGAGAAGATAGATCCAAGGATTATATATTTGTATTCATGTGTAGATTAGCTACTCCTACACAAGCATTATTCATGATCTTCTAAGATGAATATCACATGCTCAGGTAATCATATTTTGGGCTAATCCCTCATACCTATTTGAACCCTAAATCTAACAAAGATGTCTACTCATATATATCCAAGTAAGACATAGACAAAATCATAGAAAGCTTCATAAATAGATAGATAAATAAATGGTGTTCAAGAAGTTCTCAATTTGACAACTCTCTCTCTCACCAAAACTATGAAACTAAAAAGATATTGTAAAAACCGTGTCTGCCAAAACACATAGGCAAGACTTTAAATACTTAGAATAATTAGGCTAAAATACGTCAGGGGCATTATGGTAAATAGATGGTGTCTTGGACTTCAAGTCGGCTGTGACCAAATCCGGGCTTCTGCGGTTAAGTGTCGATCGATAGCACTGAGTGTGCATCGATCGACGTGCGTCTCTCCTTGTCGACCTTGAGTGGTCGATACGGTCTTTCTCGGGTGTAAACTCTAAAATGCTCCAAAATCATCATCTTTCTTCCATTAGCTCATGAACCTATAAATATGCAATATAGACCCAAGAATGGATATAATATATCCTAAAATACCAATATAACATGACTAAAAGTGGGTCAAATTCATGGTATATCAACTTTCCCAGACTTAACTTTTTGATTGTGCTCAAGAAAAAATAACTGGTAGTCTTGGAAAACGTTTAAAAACAGCAGAGATTCAATATGTCTATCATTCAAAATCATATCTTTCTAGTAGTGCAATCCAAATTATAGACATCCTAATCACAAAAGTGCACTATACAATATTCTAGTCTAACAACCAAATTCTCCTAGCCAGCAACTTAACCAATCATGTCTAAGAGTTCCTCTACTAACCTCATTTCTTGCATAAAATAAAAGTGTAGCTTTACCTTGGGAGTATCGATCACAGGATGCAAAGATGATCAAACAAGTATCTGAACCTGCAGGTAAATAGTAGTTCTTATTATTTCTCTCTTCTAGTTTCTCTCTCACTCAATTTATTGACCAAGATTGGACAGGATTTCATGAATCAAGGTTTAATGGTTTTAGCCACCAAATCCTGTTCACTTCTTTTTGACTTATATCCTAGGATTTATATGAAGCAAGTCTTAATAGTTATAGCCACCAAGTCCTGTTCAAATCTTTTACCTATAGAATTCTTGTGAATCAAGCCTTAATAGTTGTTGCCACCAAGCCATGTTCGAATTCTCTTCCAAATAAAATCTAAATAAATATCTTTTCTCTCTTTTTTTTTTCTTTTTTTTCTTTTTTTTCTTTTTCTTTTTCTTTTTTTCGATTTTTTATTACTCTATTCTATTCTACTCTATCCTAAAATTTCGAAATTGAGAGAGAAAAATGTAAATATTCAAGGCTTTACCTTCCAGACTTGTTTGAAGAATCTGATCCCATGTATACCAAGCCCCAAGACAAGATGTCAGTATTAGGTTGGAGGTCAGCTTTGGTTCCTTCAAACAATCTCAGTAAGTGCAAACATAGTAGACAAGTTGATCCACTTTAGTATTTCTAACACTTCTGTAATCAGTAAAGCTAAAACTGGTCTAGAAAATGATAATCTAATATCAATAAGATCATTGTCCCCTAGACTTAAATTACTTTTTGAGTCAATAAAAACTTTTTGAAAACATTTTTATAAGAAACTCAAAATAATAGATATTCATTAGTAATTTCCCTAGACTTAAATTACACTGTCCCCAGTGTAAAACAGTCGGAGTTTATAAAAACATAAGTATAATTAATGAATTAAACAAGTTAGAACGTTATACATGACCGATACCATATCGATTGATGTAGATGAAAGACTGGCGATCGTGGCGGATGTAGTGATGTCGACTTAGTCGCGTCGGTCGATAGAGAAGGTAAACGTCTACTTGGATTTTTTTTTTTAGACCTGCATGAAATAATCACGAAAATAAGTAGTAAACATAATTAATAATAATAAAAATACCTAATAGTGGGTTTGCCTCCCACTTAGCGCTTTGTTATAGTCATTTAGCTTGACTTTGGAGGTTGAATGACTTAGTTATGGTAGGAGCAGTTGTTTGCTGGTGGGCAAACATCTCCTTCTTCTGTGGACTGAGTTGCAGTGAAGCTTCTTATGGCATCATCAGATCTAGTCTATCTCTGGTGCATATCTGCTAAGTCATCTGTTAGCAGTTAAAGTCTCCTCTCAAAATTTTCAATGCGGAAGTGGTGATTTCCAAGCTTGGAAGAAAATATCTGGACATCTCTGTCAACTCTTCTTGCATTGAATGTAGCGCAACCATAGTAGGTTCATGTTGGTCGGATGGAGTGGCAGTATGGCAGTATCGATCGATGCAACTGTTGCGTAATTGATCGGTGTCGGGTTGTCAGTATCGAGCGACACATGAGGTTTCATGTCGGTCGATTTCCATGTTGAAGGTTGAGTTGCAAGTTGTTTCCGAATATCCGTGATGTCTTTAACCAATCGTTCTGTGCGTGGATACAGAGTGTCGAAGTTGTCATTGAATGACTCATGGACAGCATCAAACTGCCTGGTGTACTCTTCCTCTGCATCCTCCAACGCTGTATATAACTTAGAGATCATCTTGTCAATTTCTTCTTGAGTGTATGTAGCTTTTCTTCTCTGAGTTGCTGGATCTTCTGATGTATTTGACCAGCTTCTCTTCTGTCCCATGTGGGTGTCATGTGCTCTTGCTCCATACTTCGGCTTGTAATGGAACTCTGAGTTCCATCCGTCATGGTTTGTGTAGCAATCGATTGATGCAACCTCTCTGGCGTCGATCGATTCGGTATGCTCATCGGCTGGTTCTTTTGGGTAGACGACTGATATATGTGTAGGAGTATAGATAAGTGGATGTGTCGTCTGTTGTGAATCGAGTTGCTTCTGAATTGTCTCCATCTCCTGTTGCAAAGCATCCATTCTCTTGGATAGGGCAGCCATGTCATCGCTCATTGGATAGTAGGAATGACCAAGTGTTTCTTCAAAAGAATTTAACTGTCTTTCCAATCTCATGAAGCGTCTGTCGATCGATTGACTTTCGTGAGTAACCTGGATCGGTCGACGGTATCCATCTGTCGGTGGTCGATGTGGAGGGCATAGAAATCCTTGGTGGAGTTTCTCGTTTTTGGCACTCCAAGATGATGATGACGTTGTCTGAAAGCTGCTTCATGGTTTTGGTCAGCCAGGTAGTCTTGTCATTAAGTGGATGGTAGGCATATGAAAGATGGTTCATGCAAGGAAGCTCTTTGCAAGATATCTCTAATGTGGGATGAGGATATTGGAATAACTTGTCCTGTAAGGTTACGCAGACGTCCATACATATCCTTGTATACGCCATACTTATCTTTTTCTTCTTTTAACTCGGGAGGAATATCATCGATCGATGCAGATGTATCTCCGTCGATCGATTTTGATGCTTCCAGTTGATAGATGTAGTTGAATTCCGGGTTTCTTCCACAGGCTATTGCATAATCTGCATCAGCTATTTGCTTCTGATAGACTGGATCCGAGACTTGCTTAGTGAATAGGTTGTTCGGTCCATTGGCCATGGCAAGAATGTCTGTGATATCTTCTCTGGATACTTGCAGAATGCGTCCATCCATAGATCTTGCATTGCCTTCTGGGTCCCTGAAAATACCAAACTCATCTGGTGTTAGAAAATCACGATCTAACTTAGCATTAGTAATAGAATCGGGTGGTAAGGGTTGCCTATCGATCGATTCGGATGAGCGCTCGTCGATCGATTTCGTGTTGTATAGCTAATGGGGAAGTCTGCAGCTGAATTCTTCTCCATTAGGGTTGGAAGGTGGCTGATGCATCTTGATTGCTTCTAGGGTGTGAGAAATAACTTCTACCCCGTGGCTTCTTTTATAGTGCTCCATATTTCCAATTTTTCCAATTCTGGAATTTTCTTTTTCGAAATTTCCAATTTTCTCCATGTCGGTTTGACTAGTATCGATCGATACACAATTAGTTGTGTCGCTCGATTCAGGTAGCATGGTTCCATGTGATGTAGATCCATATCTGGTGAAAACTCCTTGTTAATTTGTAGTTGGTGCTTCCTTATGGTTCTCTTCATGTTCTTCCTTGTGTTGGGAAGGTGTAGTAGCTTCTAGGGCAAAGATAGGATAGCAGTGTGCTGGCAATCCATCGTGCTTTGTAGAAACTTTCATATCGACCGATGCACAGCGAGATGTGTCAATCGATTTCCAATTGTTCGATCTCAGGATCGGTTTGTGACTGGTGCCTTCCCGGTAGTTGGCTGTGAATTGTGGTTGGATGAAAGGGTGGAAAACATGTCGGGTGGGTACTTCATCTCTGCGAAGGAAAGAGTATTCAATCTCTCTTTTTTTCCAGTAGTCTTCATCATACTCATCATCCCTTGTGTCCACTGTAGGGTGATACACTTCTTGGTTGTATGTGTATGAGATGTTCCTGTTGTAATCATCATCATACTCTTCTTCTTTTTCCTTTATGTATTCCTCATCATAATCATCTTCATGTGTATCCACTGCATATGTAGGCACGTAGTAGTCTGGTTTCCAACTCCCAACTGAATAATCACCGGAAAAGTGATCAACTTCGTACATAGGTGTACTATCAATCGTTGTGGAGTGAAAACTGTCGCCTGAATCGATCGATGTAACGACTGACTGGTCGATCGATGGCTGGTTAGCAGTGTCGATCGATGACTCTGTGGGGCTGTCGATCGATTTCGAGTACTCTGATTCGTACTCGACTTCACAGTAGCAATGTGCTACGAGTTTAGCTTCATCTGGAGGTTGGTTACAGGATGAAGCACATCTTGTTTGTTTGTAGATCACAAACAGCTCCAACGGTGGCTAAGAATCCTCTTCCAAGTAGTAGAGAAGAATTCCAATTTAACTTTATGTCTAGAACATGGAAGCCAACTGGAACTAGCGCATTGCCAATATGTACCTCAAGGTCTTTGGTGACTCCCAAGGAGCTCTTCCTTGAACAATCTACAAAGCAAGAGAATTCCTTTGTAGGTTCAATCTTCAGACCTAGATGATCTGCTATAACCTTTGGTATGATGCTGGCTGATGCTCCTGTCTCACATAGTGCACAGGTTATTTCGATGCCTTTGATGCGGCATGGTATAATAAATTCCCGAGGATCACTCTTCTTCTTCAAGGTAATCTTGTTCTTCAGCTCATCTCTGACTTGGTTGAACATCTTCTCAATGTCAGCCTCTGTAACTCTAGTCTCTCTGAAGAACATCCACAATCTGTGTGTGAAGTAAGCTTCATCCAAGGGTCTGTCTATTGGGATCTTCAAAACTCTCTTCTTGAAGTTCTCCAAATCTTTTAGGTTAGCCTCTCCTTTAAGGTGCTTGGGAACCTTCTCTTTCCTTTATCTTAAGGTCCTCCTTGCGCTTTCCTTTTCTATCTCCATGGGCTCTGATGTATCCTCAACCTCTTCTGATTGGTTATCTGAAGGTTTGGGTCGGGGCTTGAGTGCATCGATCTTGGTCATGTTGATCTTTGGTAATTGCACTCGTGGTTTAGGAACTTCGCATCGATCGATGATAGTAGTGTCGTGTCGACCGATGGCGGTAGCAGTAGGGGGATCGATTTCTTCCTCTTCGGATCAATCGACGAAAGGGTGGAGTGGGTTCGGGTGTTTCTCTGCGAACTCTTCATGCGTGATTATTCGAACTGAATTGCTCGTAGCCGTAGATCTTGTGGACTCTGTCGATCGATTTCGTACCTCGAACATAGAACTGAGTCAAGTATAGTTCCAAACTTGCTCTAGAACTGAGTCAAGTATAGTTCCAAACTTGCTCTCCTGAGTAGGTGGTGGTGGATTCTGGTAGAAAGAATTTGTGAGGTTCTTGTTGCTGTTGTAGTTGTTGTTGCTGAAGGGTTTCTGGTACTGTGAATTCTGGTTGAAATTACTCCTCTGACTGTTGCCATAGAAGTTCATGTTCTGATTGTACTTCCCATATCTCTGGAATCCTCCTATGTAGTTCACATCATCTTCCTCATCAGTTTCTATAGCTTCTACATCTTCAGAAAACTGACTTGCTTCTTATGCATATTGTTAACACTGTCTAGCTTGGTTTGCATCTCGTCCAACTGCTCTATTCCTAAGGCATTGGCCGCTTTTCTCCTCTCATAGTCAGTGTTCTTGGTACTGTTGATAGTTGCCAAGTTCTCAATAAGTCTCACAGCCTCTTCTGGATTTCTGGTGTTGTAGTTTCCTTCACTAGCTGTATCTAGTAGCTGCACTTGGTTGAATCCATAGTGTGGGTAATCTCTCTGATAGGTCTTGAAACGGACCCAACAACGTCTTAAAGGTAGCAATCTTAGTCCTCAAGTCTTCTGCGCGTGCTTCATCAAAGAAGTTGATCAAGAAAGCATTCTTGATGTCATTCCAGGATGTAAGAGATTTTTGTGATAGTTGCTCAAGCCATTGCAAAGCTTCTCCAGTAAGAGAGTGCTTGAAAAGCTTGCAAAGTAGGTAATCAGCTGGTACTCCATTGGTTTTGACAACTGATATGAGATCCTCGTACCTCTCTAGATGGTCCATAGGATGCTCGTTTGGTGCTCCACTGTACGGTATCTGTCCTACAAGTGTGTAGTAGATAGGCTTCACCTCAAAATCAGTCCTTTGAATCTCTGGAGGGCGGATTGCAGATCTGTTGGCATAGTATTGATCTGGACGGTTGTAGTCAGCCAGTGATCTGTTTTAGGTGGCCTCTTCTGCAGCTTGAGCAGCAGCTGCATCAACTTCAGCTTCTAGATCAGGGATTGCAGCCCCCTGATCATTAATCTTTTGACTTGTTGCATTACGCAGGTGACCATCTTGGTCACGCATGTTTCCATGTTCGTCCGCTCGGAGTATCAAAGTCGCGACCATGTTCTCAGTATCGATCGATGTGCGAGATGCGGTATCGGTCGATGTCGGATAAAAGATGTGAGTCTACGGGCACTGAAAAGTATTGGTCGATGTGGATGGAATAGTATCGATCGATGTCAGAGTGAGATCGATCGATGTCAGAGTGAGATCGATCGATGTCGGTTAACTGGTATAGGCCGGTGGTGACTGAAACTCGGTAGATGGTTGCTGGTGAGAATCAGTCGATGCACAGGTAGGTGATAGAACCAAAATCAAGCAACATCCTTTTTGGTTCATGGACACGGTCCAAGATGGGGATCATGTCGACCAGTTTGATCCAACAGGGATTTTTCCATCAGATCGTGACACTACTTTGGAGCTAGATGAGCTGAGTGAGATAAGTGACACTACTATGGAGCTGGATGAGATAAGTGACACAAACTTGGAGCTCAATGAGCTATGTGACACTGAAGAAGGAGCTGGTTTAGCTGCTAGGCGAAATGAGCCTTTTTCGGCCCACCGAAAAATTCATAACAAATTCAATTTGGGTCCGTTTTACACCAAATTCGACCAGGCCTTTCCTGATAGTCTCCTGCCCATTTGCATCAAGAA
Organism: Raphanus sativus; assembly: GCF_000801105.2. Taxonomy (NCBI): domain Eukaryota; kingdom Viridiplantae; phylum Streptophyta; class Magnoliopsida; order Brassicales; family Brassicaceae; genus Raphanus; species Raphanus sativus. The sequence continues at coordinate 20,497,410 of NC_079517.1, read as the reverse complement.
ATATCAACAAAAGGAGTCAAATTCGTGCCTAGGAAAGAGGCATTCAAACTCTAGTCAAAAGTCATAGTCCACATTTCGGTTTTCCATAAAAAGTCTTAGTCTTTGTTTATGTTTTCTATGCTTCTAGTTTTCCACAACTATTTATGTTTTTCTTTGACTCATTCTACTATAAATATGTAATCCATTTCATGAATAAAAATCAGATCATTTTGGAGTTTATTTTTGTTTCTTCTCTGAGTGAGAGATAGAGTTCTTTAGCTAGTTCATCGGTTTGAACCGGCTTGTTGATTTGGTGGTCAGCCAATCATCTTTGTGTGTTAATTGGTGGTTAGCCAACACACTAATCCGTTCTTTGGTGGTTAGCCTTAGATCGAGGGTATATCAAGAGCCATTCCGCACCTCTTGACGATCCATTCATTCCATCCCAGTTCCGGAAGTGCCTCGACTTCTCGGTTCATATCCAACATCCGGCCAAAGCCATCCTTCCCGATTTTGGGCGTATCATTTGGTATCAGAGCCACTTTGGCTGATTTGTTTTCTATCTTCTTTTCACCTTCTCATCTCTTCATCATTTCTTATTTCTTTTTGGATCCGGGCTGTTCTTTTACTCCCTTGTGATCGCCGTTTAAAAAAAAAAAGAAAAAAAAATCAGAAAAAAGAAAAAAAAAGAAAAAAAAAGTAAAAAAAAAAAAGCAAAAAGTTTTTGGCTTGAATCACTTCCGAAGAGAAATCCGGAGGGAGTGGTGGAATAGAAATCCTGCTGGCTGAAGAGAAACCCAGCCTTAGGACAGTTAAGGCGGATCCACACAAAAAAAATCTCTTCATCTTCATTTCTTTTCTTTTTTCCACAAAGTTTGTTTTGGGTTTTGATTGCTGAATTTTGACTGCCTATCATCCTTTGAACCAGTAAAAGAACTCTGAGTGATCACCTAAAAATCGTGAGCTAAACACTTTGAGAGTGAGAGGATTTTTATGTGCTAACGTTTGTTAAGTGTTTCAGGATGTTTGGACTTCTCAAGAAATCAAAACCACTACAAGATGATATCTTCTTTCCTTTTAAAACTGTTTTTGAAAAGGAGCAATTGGTTTTTGATAAGAAACAGTTTGCTTCTAATGGGTTTGATGTTGTGCACAAACAAAGGAAGAGACGAAACAGGTCCAATGATGATGAGAAGAGGGTGAGAAATGGTGATCGTCCCTTCACCAAAGCCAAGAGAAGCAGTTGTGATATGCTTGATCAGAAAGAGCTTCAGACTTATGCCAGCTTGGAGAAGATGTTGCATAAGGCATTTCATGCTATCCGGCAATTCAAAAAGAAGGGAAACACCAACACTTCACATGCACCAAAACAGCAAAGTAATTTTTCTTCTCTTTCAAATTATGATTTAAAAACTAATGTTTTCTCTTCTGATAAAAGCAAAGCTGTGAAACCCACAAGCAAAGCTCATTCTACCAGGTGCTTCAAATGTCATATGATTGGTCATTATGCCAACAAGTGCAAAAAACAGAAACCGTTGGTAACTTTGGAGGAAGTTGAAACCGAGCCAGAAAAGGAAGGACTTTCAGATCCATTGCCAATCTTCGATGACTACCCACATAAACCGAAGGAAGGGTCAGATGATGAGCAAAACCGTGGTCATCAAACAAATCAAGAAGGATCTTCTTCCATTCACAAACCGGACCGAACTCAAGGTGAGTCATGTTTGGATTATGGTTCTTTTGCTTATAATCCTTTTCCTTTTAATGTTTCAGATTTGAGGACAAATCTTTTTGAAGAGGGAGAGTATGATAGAACCAAAATCAAGCAACATCCTTTTTGGTTCATGGACACGGTCCAAGATGGGGATCATGTCGACCAGTTTGATCCAACCGGGATTTTTCCATCAGATCGTGACACTACTTTGGAGCTAGATGAGCTGAGTGAGATAAGTGACACTACTATGGAGCTGGATGAGATAAGTGACACAAACTTGGAGCTGAATGAGCTATGTGACACTGAAGAAGGAGCTGGTTTAGCTGCTGGGCGAAATGAGCCTTTTTCGGCCCACCGAAAAATTCATAACAAATTCAATTTGGGTCCGTTTTACACCAAATTCGACCAGGCCTTTCCTGATAGTCTCCTGCCCATTTGCATCAAGAAATATCAACAAAATCAGTCAAATTCGTGCCTAGGAAAGAGGCATTCAAACTCTAGTCAAAAGTCATAGTCCACATTTCGGTTTTCCATAAAAAGTCTTAGTCTTTGTTTATGTTTTCTATGCTTCTAGTTTTCCACAACTATTTATGTTTTTCTTTGACTCATTCTACTATAAATATGTAATCCATTTCATGAATAAAAATCAGATCATTTTGGAGTTTATTTTTGTTTCTTCTCTGAGTGAGAGATAGAGTTCTTTAGCTAGTTCATCGGTTTGAACCGGCTTGTTGATTTGGTGGTCAGCCAATCATCTTTGTGTGTTAATTGGTGGTTAGCCAACACACTAATCCGTTCTTTGGTGGTTAGCCTTAGATCGAGGGTATATCAAGAGCCATTCCGCACCTCTTGACGATCCATTCATTCCATCCCAGTTCCGGAAGTGCCTCGACTTCTCGGTTCATATCCAACATCCGGCCAAAGCCATCCTTCCCGATTTTGGGCGTATCAGTAGGTGTATCGATCGATGCGGAACGGATCTGTTTGCGGATTGAACGTTCCAAAACAGCGGGGTCAGCAGACAATAATTCTTTGTTTTCCTTGCTTCTGGTTATCCTGGGCATGCACCTGAAAAGAAAAGAAAGAAAAATTTATCACTGACAATTAAAAAGTAACAAAAAGTAAAACCTAAGACTTAAATAAAATCTAATGACGATCAAAGGTCCCTGGCAACGGCGCCAAATTTGATCCTTGCTCAAATTACCCTATAGCAATATTACTCTCATCAAAAGAGGTCAATTGTACTACTTAGGGATCGAATCCACAAGGAGCTGAGGAATCAATAGATCTTATTATAACTAAGCTAGGCTGAAGATTATTAATTGCAATGAAATAAAAGTAGACAAGGAAACTGGTCTGAGCAGGACAATTACTCAAGATGATTGGATGAGTTTAAACTAGTATGAATTAAAGTAGTTAGATCTAAGGTTACTATTCAGGTTATCAGGATTATAGAGGTATGATTCCTATGTGAGATGCTTGTATGATATTAAAGAACCCAACTAAGTAATAGCCCAACTGTCGTTACGACCATCTAATAACTAAAACCGATGAACACACCCCTGGCGAGTCATAGATTAAGGTATCGATCGATATGCTGTCCCATGTATAGATCGACTTGCTGTCGCATGTATCGATCAATATGATGCCGCATGTATCGATTGTCATTTAATCCGCGTATATCGATCGATCACTCTATAGGAGTATCGATCGATGCGCTACTAGTAAGCTTTACCGTGCGTAGGTTGAATACAGTTCACTAAGCAACCACCCAGTCAGCTGTCGCTTGTTCCAAGTGAATTGCTGGCTCATAGAAGATAGATCCAAAGATTAGATTTTTGTATTCATGTGTAGGTTAGCTACTCCTACACAAGCATTATGCATGATCTTCTAAGATGAATATCACATGCTCAGGTAATCATATTTTGGGCTAATTCCTCATACCTATTTGAACCCTAAATCTAACAAAGGTGTCTACTCAGACATAGCCAAGTAAGACGTAGACAAAATCATAGAAAGCTTCATAAATAGATAGATAAATAAATGGTGTTCAAGAACGCTCTCAATTTGACAACTCTCTCTCTCACCAAAACTATGAAACTAAAAAGCTATTGTAAAAACCGTGTCTGCCAAAACACATAGGCAAGACTTTAAATACTTAGAATAATTAGGTTAAAACACGTCAGGGGCATTATGGTAAATAGATGGTGTCTTGGGCTTCAAGTCGGTTGTGACCAAATCCGGACTTCTGCGGTTAAGTGTCGATCGATAGCACTGAGTGTGCATCGATCGACGGGCGTCTCTCCTTGTCGACCTTGAGTGGTCGATACGGTCCTTATCGGGTGTAAACTCTAAAATGCTTCAAAATGCTCCAAAATCATCATCTTTCTTCCATTAGCTCCCGAACCTATAAATATGCAATATAGACCCAAGAATGGATATAATACATCCTAAAATACCAATATACCATGACTAAAAGTGGGTCAAATTCATGGTATATCAGTTAAAGAAGAAGATTTATCTATTCCAGTGTCATGTATGGTGATCCGACATCCTGCTGCTCTCTCTCTCTCATCGGATTCGTCGTTTTTCAGAAGAAGAAAGAGTTAAAGAGAGAGAGAGAGAGATGAAGTGGATATGTCCCGTCAATTGTAAGAAAATGAGAGAAAAATTTTTGGCTTTTGGATTTCATTTAATCAATAATCATCAATTGTGATCCTTGTAAAAGAAAGATTAACCAATGAAAGAAAATGGCAAAATGGATAAAAAGATAATTCTGAACCCTTAGATTAAAATCAATCAATGGTCATGAAAAAAACAATATAAATTGTAATTTTAGTTATTTTCAATTTGTTTTAAAAATTTCTTAAATTTAAAGAATATAGTTACGTTTTTAAATAAAAAAATAAAAATGAAATTTAAAAATTAAAGATTGATTTTTTTTTAAATGATTAAAATTTGAGTTTAACCCCTAAACCCTAAACCCTAAACTATAAACCTAAATGTTAAATTTAAATAATAAAAATATCATATTTAATGTTTAAAGATAAAATTTATAATTTTTATAACTTTATGATTCTATAGTTTAGGATTTGAGGTTTAGATTTAAGAAAAGATTAAAGTTAGAGTCTTGTAACCAAGAATTGTATAAGTGGTTGTAAGAGAACATATATCTCAAGATCAAGTTAAAGTCTCAACTTGAAAATTCAAGAAACTATACAGATTCAGTCGATTTATATTCACATGATATTGATAAGATGATCATCAATATATCTTTGTAAAGTACTTGAATTCAATTTTCTGATTTTAGGGTATGTTTGAGGTATGGCTGAGTTATATAAACGATACAGCTGTGTTATCTAAACGACACATATGGGTTATATAAACATTTTTATTTTATTTTAGGGTATGTTTGAGGTATGTCTGAGTTATATAAACGATACGGCTGAGTTATCTAAACAACACGGCTGGGTTATATAAACATTTTCTGATTTTAGGGTATCTTTGAGGTATGGCTGATTTATATAAACGATACAGCTGAGTTATCTTAACGACACAGCTGAGTTCTGTAAACATTTTCTGATTTTAAGGTATGTTTTAGGTATGACTCAGTTATGTTTTTTACACAGAAAACCGAAAATACAGGTTTTCTGTATCATTCCGGTGATAACTCCTCCATGTTTCTAAACTTCATGGAACTTCTTTGTGACGTCTCTACTGAATCCGTCACTTCTTTATGTCTCCTCCATTTTCTTCTTGTTCAATCTTCTCTTTCACTCAGATCTGAAAAAATGATTATCCAAATATGGGTATCAAATCACAAACAAACTTAAATAAATACATCCCACAATTACCGATAGGGTGTTTTTTTGGGAATGTATTTCCTTTTCTCCTCGGAATTTACACTTCTTACAGTTACGTTTTCGCAGATTGGCGGGAAGTAACTCAGCCACAACTGCATATATAAACCAGCCAAAAAGAAAAGTAATGGAGCCACAACATAAACTAAAACTCAGCCATAAAATCGAACAACGCAGCAGAGAAGATGATTTCGGACGATTGCAGCGAAGACGATTTCATAGAAACGACTGGGGACGACGATTTCGGATAAGACGATATCGAAGAAAGTTAAGAAACAAGACAGTTAAGCAGTAACACGATGTCAACCAAGGGTTAGTTCGTTCGAGACAAAAGAACAACAAAGAAAATTGTGTTGTTGTGTTTTTTTTTTCTAAACCTTAATGTTGATTGTGAGAGACAATTGATTTTCTGTCTGATGTGAATTTTTAATTAATGACATGGATTTATTGTTTAAAAATAATCTCAATTTTAAAAAACTAACAAAGAGCTTTAATTGTAATTTACTACATGTGCACAAACATTCTAGCAATTTTTAAAAGATATATATTAGTCTATTAATAAACCAACTTTTACATAACAGTTGAGTAATTTTCTCAAGAAAGATCCATCTCCACGTGACCAAGAAACAAAAAAAGACGGCTTAGTACCAACCATCCAGAACAAACAGTACGTTAGTCATACTCAGCACTCCAGAATCAGTCATTGATCACATCTTAATCAGACAGTACAACTCATCTATCCAGTCAAAAAGTTGCGTTCTACTCAGTCATGTTACACGTTCCACAAAAATCAGCAAGTCTCGTGTAGTGAACAATGCCATCAAGATCCCAGTACATGTAGCCTGTTCTACAGCTATCATCCAGTCCCATCTAGCACACAAATAAAATTAGTCCACTCTCGGTCCAACCATCATTCACTCTGCAACAGAATGTAGACGCCTTGACTCCAGCCAATTAACCATGTCCCTGGTTTTACCATTGCCGGTAAAGAATACTAAGACTCAATCGAGTCATAACCACCAGTAACACGATCCACACCCATCCGGCCAATAACAGTCTCGTACAAAACCTATGTCCCCATCTATTATCCTTGATCATTAGTATGTTCAGCATGATCCACACTATCGATCATCATCATATGTAACGCCATCCTCTTCAATCAGTCGGACATACACTGTTTTTACCCCTTTATCATGTATGTAAACGATCCAGACATCACTGAACCAATCACTCTGGGACCCGCGATCCATCAGAAAAGACTCCCGTATGCATCACATTCGCGGTATAAACCATAAACTCCACATCCCACAGGATTATGCCGTACATGCATTCGATCAGCTCATTCCCTTCATCCCTTCATCGGCTACATACTATGCTTGTCTATCGTCAGTGTCCACTCTCGATCCGATCGATCCATTATCCATTGCCTCTCGGAACCATTCGCCGTCAAGCCAGGACTCGCGACCCACCAACGGAGACTTGGATCGGCCTTCCAGGCATCTCTCTCTTCTCTCTCGGTATTTCCTCTCTGTGTGTTATGTTCTTTTCTCCCCGAACCCGTGTGTCTCAGTATCCCCACAAAAATCAGGATAAAAAGGAGTTCGGCCGGTTACTTCTCGGCCTTAACTGCCCATAACCGTTTTACTCAACTTCCCGTTTGAGCATAAAATACTCTCATTCTGCCAATGCTTTGGACTGTTTCCATCACACTTAAACCATCTCTGATGTATTTTCTATTTTTCTCTAAAATAAAAAAAAATCTAATGTAGTGACGGAATTTACTCCCATGTATTTTTTATTTTTAATTATATAATAAAAAAACAGAACATTTATTTCTTTCTTTATTTATAGAATTTAAAATTAATCTCTATTTAAAAATAGAAATAGATTTAGAGTAAATTTATCTCTACATACTCTTATACGGATAAATATATAGATTGATTGAACATGAAGATACTCTTACTATTGACACAACCATTAGAGATGTGCATAGAGCAACTCTGCCATCTTGAGTTCTTGACTTTTGTGTAATATTGAAACTGAAATCATAGTAGAAACAATCTTAAGCAAAATTCTTTAACAAATAAAGAAAGTAAACCAAAGTTACATTGTCCAAGATTAACTGGTAAAATAAGGAAGCAAGGGGAATGACCAATTCCTATCAATTTCTTTAAAATTACACCATTTATGAAGAATTTTTGCTGTGTGTAATTCCTTGTCATTCCTTAAGTTTTAAGAAATTATTGAACAAAAACATTCCTTATCAAAATTGATAGGGAACAAAAGTAATAAATTTTCCTTTTCATTCCTTTTATTTTGTTCCTGCTATTTTTTTTGCTACTCATTCCTATTCTTATTTTAATGGTCACCAGTTAGAACCTAGTAGGTTACTTCTAAACGCCGAAGGCTATAAAAAGCAAAGCAAGTCTTAATTTTTTTTCTTTTCTTTTTGGTCTCCAAGAAACCAAAACCAAAGCAACATTAATAAGATAATTGTGAGTTTTGGGCTTCGACATTCTCGCTGGACCAGAACCAAAATGCACAGGCCCACTCCAGCTTTACCTAGTCACATGCGACACACACATATATAAAGGGGTGTTAGCATGTTGATTAGGGTTAAGCAGCATTAAGGAAACAACAGAGAGTTTACGGCAACATAAGATCATATCAGGTGGTAGCAAGAGAAAGGAGACAACAACAATTGATAAATAGCTTAGGCTTAAGACTATTTGATCTAAGGGTTTGTTGTATTCTCTAGCTTGGGTGGATTTGATTCTTTGTAAACACTCTATCTAGCACATACTGATTTGGTGGTGCTAGAAGTCTTTTGATCTACTGGATTTTGGGAGCAGGAGTTCTCCCACGAGAAGTACCGCGCCGAGGGCCGGGAACTCGTTAAATTGATTGTGCCATTTACTTTCAGTTTAAACCTAGATCTAAGTTAACTTGACACCTAAGTAATCTGACTAATATCTTCTACAAGTGGTATCAGAGCATCCGGTTTACATCGAGGTTACTTAGGAGAGAGGAGGAGGAGGTTTATAATCAGTACCTGCTCGATGGTGAAGTCGAAGGAAAGTATTGAGATAGACCGGTTTGAGGGTGATGGTGATTTCGCCCTATGGAAAGTGAGGATGCTGGCTCACTTTGGAGTACTCGGCTTGAAAGCTATTCTCACCGACGAGAAGCTTTTAAAAGATGATCCTGATACTAAGGATGAACCAGAATCTGCCATGAAAGATACTGGAAAGGGGCTTGCTGGAATCGTCAAGCCTGCACCTGCTGTTGATCCTGCAAAGTTTGAGAAATCAGAAAAAGCAAAGGATTTGATTGTACTAAATGTTGGGAACAAGGTCTTAAGAAAAATTCAACATTGTGAGACGGCTGCTGCAATGTGGAATACACTAAACAGTCTATACACCGAGACTTCTTTACCCAATCGAATTTACCTACAGCTCAGATTCTACACTTTCAGGATGATCGACTCAAAGACTATTGATGAGAATGTGGATGATTTTCTGAAGCTAGTGGCAGATTTAAATAATTTGCAAGTTGAAGTATCAGAGGAAGTTCAAACCATCCTATTGCTAAGCTCACTACCTAACAAATATGATCAACTCAAAGAGACTCTCAAATACGGAAGAGACACGCTAAGCGTAGCTGAGGTCACTGGGGCCGCTCGGTCCAAAGAGAGAGAGTTGATTGAGAGTGGTAAGTTTACCAGGTCAGGTGGAGAAGGTCTGATGGTTGAGAGAGGGAGATCAGACCATCCCTCTGGCAAAGGAGGTGGAAAACCCTATAAGGGGAGATCCAAAAGCAGACATGGACGATCCAAATCGCGTCTAAGAAACAAGAACTCCAAGGGATGCTTTATCTGCGGCAAGGAGGGTCACTGGACGCGTGAATGCCCTGACAAAAGACAATATAAACCGCAAGACTCAGCTAATCTAGCAGAAGAACCAAAGCAACCGATGATACTTACCGTAAGTACTCACGACACCCAAGAAGAATGGGTAATGGACTCTGGCTGCTCCTTCCATATCACACCCGACAAGAGCTTCCTGTTTGACCTGGAAGAATTCAAAGGTGGAAAAGTGTTAATGGCTAATAACACACATAGCAACATTCAAGGAATTGGTAAGATTAAGATTCAGAATGAAGATGGATCTGTGGTAATTTTGACAGGCGTAAGATATATGCCTGGAATGAGCAGAAACTTAATCTCATACGGAATGTTGGAAACGTCTGGATGTCGATATGAAGGGAAGGATCTTATGGTTAATTTTTACAAAGGTAATGAGAAGGTTATCTCTGGAAAGTATCATCAGGGGTTATATTATCTACAGGGAACAGTCTTACGTGGGGAAGCTAATATTTCTAGAGCTGAGAGGAATATGACTAATGTATGGCACTCACGCCTCGGTCATATGAATATTAACAACATGTCTGAACTTGTCAAAAAAGGATTTATCATTGACAAGGAGGTCAAGACACTGGATTTCTGTGAGCATTGTATCATTGGAAAATCGCATAAACAGAAGTTTTCTACAGCTAAGCACGTTACTAAAGGGATTCTAGACTATATTCACTCTGACCTTTGGGGGTCTCCTTCTACTCCGGATAGTCTTGCTGGAAATAAGTATTTTGTTACTTTTATTGATGATTATTCAAAGAAAGTTTGGATATATTTTATGACTACTAAAGATGAGGTATTTTCTAAGTTCAGAGAATGGAAGGCTGAAGTTGAGACTAAAACTGAGAAGAAGGTAAAGTGTTTAAGAACTGATAATGGGCTTGAATTCTGCAACAGATTGTTTGATGATTATCGCAAAAAGTCAGGAATTAAACGACACAGAACCTGCACCTACACTCCACAACAGAATGGGGTTTCAGAGAGGATGAATAGAACAATTATGGACAAGGTAAGATGCATGCTAGCCGAATCTGGCCTTGACCAAAGTTTTTGGGCAGAAGCTGCATCTACTGCCATCTACTTGATTAATAGGTCACCTAACTCGAGTTTGGAGTTCAAGCTACCTGAGGAAGTATGGTCTGGTTACAAACCCGACTTGAGCCATCTAAGAACATTCGAGTGTTCTGCATATGTTCATGTGACAGAAGAGAAAACAGGACCTAGGGCTATCAAGGGATTCTTTGTGGGATATCCTATGGGTACTAAAGGTTATCGAATCTGGATAGAAGATGAAGGGAGGTGCAGAACAAGTCATAATGTGGTATTCAATGAAGATGAATTATACAAACACGCAATGGCTAAGAAAAAGGCCAGTGAAGAAGCTACTACTAGCAAGCAGCCTAGTAAGAAAGCTAGGAAAAAGGTCTCGTTTAGTGATGATTTGATCAGAGGTCCGTCTCCTCTCGTCGAACACACTTCTGATCAAGGTGGAGAAGAATCATCATCATCATCCTCAGAAGGCTCTAGCGACTCAGATAAGCATGAAGAGCTTCAAGAAGCTGAGAATGACAGTAATGAAACTAATGAACCAGAGAACCTAGACACATATGTTCTGGCACGTGATAGAGAGCGAAGACAGAACGTGAGGCCTCCTTCCAGATATGAAGATGGGAATTTTGTAGCTTACGCGCTCAATGTTATTGAAGATTTGGAAGTTGAGGAACCTAAATCCTATGCAGAGGCAATGAGAAGTCGAAAAAGGAAACTCTGGAAAGCAGCTGTCGATGAGGAAATGGAATCACACAGAAAGAACAGGACATGGGAGCTTATTGATACACTAAAAATGAATTCTTCCTACTGCCAAGTTAACAGTTGCAATTGTAGTACTTGAGATTCAAATCCAGAGGACCAGTCTACACTCTAGTTCTATAAGTTTCAGAATCAAGCTAAGAAGAAAATATGATTTGGTTGAATTTGGCGATAGTAAACAAGCAAAATAAACACGAGATTGATTCAATTAAACAAGAGCTAGCCTAGGGTATTTCATTGGGTGTTGAATTGGAGCCAAACAATTATTCAAGCGTGATGAAGTGCTTTCTAGAACTCGGATCACTCAGCTGGAACACTCCACTGTCATGGCAGTGATCGCTTTGCAGATCGATCTCACCACCTAACTGTCGTTGGGATGAGGATCGATTGCAAGCCTTAGAGGACAGGTCCGATCAGTTCACTTACCACCCTAATATCTACTTTCGCTGACTAGGGATACTAAGTTCATTCAATACATGTCAAGTTATCATCCTAAGCGGTTAACTAGGTGATGAACTAGTGATCTAACATCAAGTGATCAGTTTAATGAAAGCAGTAAGAACAGTATGAATGAAGAACATTTATGGATCGCTTATCTATGTTTAGCTCATGTCTCAACACCCTAAAAACCCTAGGCGAGCAAGGTCACTACTCGATCATGATGCACATAAACAAAGACATAAATCCTGAATAAAATTGCATAAGAACAGAGTATGAAACAATAGGGTTCAGATGATCTTCTCTATGAGAGGATGGATTCTTCTCCCTTACAAGTTGCAGATCGCAAATACTCAGTGTTCTCTTGTAAAACTAGCGTCCCAAAAATAGAAAATAGATAGATGGCGTTTTATATGGAGGCGCCAGTCAGAAGAAAATAGATTAGGGCAACAGGGCTTTAATTCCCGAAATAGGAGTTTCCATATTCGTCTGGAACAATCTCCGGATCACTCCGTCTGCTTGTTCCGCTTGAGAGAGAACAGTCTCGGGACTGTTCTCTTGAGTGTTCTCCGCAGGAATGCTCCAAAAGGACTTCTTTTCATCAGGCACCTTCTCTTCTTTCTTCTACTAACTCCAGACCTGTAAAAGGTCAAAAAGGACTAGAGTGACACGAATTAGTGACTTGAAACAAATGAAAACATATATACAATGATGTGAAAAACACCATATATCAATTCCCCCAGACTTAGATCCTTGTTTGTCCTCGAACAAGACAAGTACCAAGAACAGGGAGAAAGGTTTGAAAGCGTGGGAACTCGCTTATCCTCAGCAACCATACTCTTACCACAAATCTCTGAACCATACAAGCTGTAGATTAGGACCACACACACTTACTGAGAACCCCCTGATCGCTGTTCGAAGATCGGCTCCTTACTCTACATCTCAACCTGAAAAGGCAACACTTTCGAGACAAAACTCCTTATGTTCAATTAAGATCAGTGTGAGCTTCTTGTCACATGCTCTACTCAGAGAGAACGGGCTAGGTATAGAACAGGCTAACTTTTATGGTGGAGTTCAAGAGTGTTTAGGGTTTACCAAGAGCGGGTGCAGGATATCGCACAAAATGGTCGTGAGAGGACGGCTCCATTGAGGTCCACAGTCCTTACTCATCTCTGCTAATCGGACTGCTCTCCGATAGATCGATCATAGGGCTGCTCTGCGTGATTCAACTTCCCCTTCAGAACACTTCACTGAGACCACCATTACCTTCTCAACTTCCCCAGTGGCATGCATCATAGATTCTTCCCCTTCTCGTCACCACTAAATCAAAGCAAAAACTGAATTGTTTTTTTTTTTTTTTTTATATACTGAAATACAAAATGCTGGGGTGACGAGCAAGGAGGTAACAAGTGATGTACATGATGCCACTGGTGATTCATTCTGGTCTGTTCTAGCAACTGGTCTGTTCCGGTTGTTCTGCCTGCTTCCACTGTGTGAGCATTGATGAGTAAGAACTGCGTCGATGCTTTCCTCTCCGACCTTTTTGCACATATCTGCACATAAAGTACTAGAAAAGCAAATGCATGAGGGTGGAATAAAAGGTCAGGGTTCAAGGTGGGAACTAGCTAAAGGTGAGCTACCCACTCAGGAACAGCAAGAGGGATAAAAATCGGATAAGAAGTCCTGAGTGTAGTTCTCATTCTACCCTGATCTAGTGCCCATGACAAGAAGAATTAAAGTCCAGATTAGGTTCAGATAAAGTGGAGTTAAGTCTGCCCAGTGTAACCTGATCGGTATAGAACTTCTGGAGTGTCAATTGAGATAAGTCAGGGTGTTCCAGGTCCAGGTGTGGGTCTTTCATCACTGCTAAGGTCACTGAATAAGAAGGTTAAAGCACGAGGTGGTTAAAGAGCATCACAAAATAAGGTTCTGATTCCCACAATAGTTTTGACTGACTCGATAAAAACATAAAAATGACACAAGGACTGACTCAAAAAGCACACAAGCGAATATAGTACAATCGCTCCCCCAGACTTAGTTCACACCATCCCTGGTTGTGAAAATAAATCAGAGGAAGCTGAAACACACCAAACAGAAGCAAATAACATAAAAAATAAATAGTTCAGATGGATAAGACAAGTGATAGAAATAGTCCTCTCGGACTCAGTCTGAATCGCCGCTACCGGAGTGACCAGCTGTCCTCCTGTTTCTCGGCAGTCTCTCTGCTCCAGTCGATGTTCCCGCGTGTTCCTTTCCTGGTCGCCTTGTTCTCTGTGGCGTACACTCCTCCTGTGCTCCAATGCAGGCGCCTATGATCGCCCTGAGTATCCTCTTCATGAGGCTGTTGTTCTTCTTCTGGGAATCAACCATCCAGCGCCTGTAGGCGTGATCATCAGTCACATCGGTGAAGTCCTCCAAGTCATACTCACCATCAGCCGGTGGAGTCACATGCTCCACATCATCCATGTCTTCATCATCGTGCTGAACCGGCGCCTTCGGATCATCGCAGGGATGCTCTTCATCGAGTGAGAACACAATGTTCTCCAAGGATAAGAAGTCTGTGAACCCAGGCATAGGGAGCTTGCAGTACAGAGGGTTCCCTTCTTTATCCTGGAACTTATAGGTGGTCTCGTCGCGCAGGATGTGGCATGCGATCAGGTAAGGAGTATCGATGTACTCTATCGCAGAGATGACCGTGTAAGAGCTGAGGTTGATGTTGAAGTGCTGGAACAAGGGTGTGAGCAGACTGCCGCAACGATCCTTCTTATCATCAGTCCGAACCAGTGTGTCTCTGCGGTCAGCGAACATGGAGATGAGATGATACCCTGGGTTGGTCTTGACTTCCTGGATCGGGGTGATGTTCTCTCTGCGCATCTCATCCTCAAGTCCCGTGTAGAGACCTGGAGCTCTCCATTCGTGATCTTGGAGGTGTACTCCTTCGCGAACAAGACATTGGACACAATCTTGGCGATGATCCGGATAGCAGGGTTCCGGATCTGCGACTGATAGGCCTTGCGAGAGGTGAACTTGCCGGCTGCGATGAGATCCCAAAAGGTGTCTGCCGGTTTGAACTTCTTTTCCACTGAAACCCCTTTGGCATGTCTGAAATCTCAAGCAGCGTGTTCAGATCGTTGAGAGAGATGGTGCAGAACTTGCCATCAGCCATGAAGGAGAAGGAGCAGTTCTCGTACGTAGGCGCATTCGGGTTCTGGTAAGTGATCCTGCACGTCGCGAGCACTTGCCTGACCAAGTCTGGGTAGAGAACCTGGGCCTGGTAGCAGAGAGGCATGAATCCCATAGCCTGCATCGTGTCGAACACCTCAGTGTCAAGGCCTAGAGCGCCTAGTGTTGGCTGGTGCACGAACCGCGTGGGCAGGATCTCTGCTAGCAGGAGCCTGTTGTATATCGCTGCCGACTCCTTGTCCCATCCCTCAACGTTGAAGTCAAGGAGCATCGGATCATTGAGGTCGATGGGCGCGCCCTCAGTCTTGTTCGGCCATGGGTAACCGGGTGGAGCACTCGCGGCTGGAGAAGCTGTGCTCTTGGTGGCTCGTGCGTTCCGCATCCTTGGAGGCATCTGCAAGACAAAAACAAAATCCCAATATTAGCACAGTTCGTCGGTTGTTCTAGAAACGATGGAACAATCCAATCTTCTTGTTCTATCCAAGTCCATCGATTACTAGACAACCTACACAAGTCTCAATCTCAACAGTGGGAGTCGCAAAGGCCAAGAATCACAAGCAACAATCAGTTCCTCTTCTATTGAAAATCAATCATGAATTCAATCCTAGTAGCAAGTATACTATCAAGAGCTACAATCTAGGAGGAAATCGCAAAGCATAAAGGAAAAAGAGGATCCAAGAAATCACTCCCAAATCGCGATTTGCATGCGCAAAGAGGGAGAGAGTTCTTGTCCGATTACCTTGATTGGAGAGGTGATTCCTGCAAGACAACCCAATCTCAAGAGAATCCCAAAAGGTTAGAACCAAAATCGATGAGAAAGAGAGAGATGAGAGTTCGCGATTTTTAGGGTTCTAAAAGGGGGGGGGGGTTGTGCGGCGAGAGAGATGAAGTGGGGAAGTGGAATGTTTGGGCTTTAAAACCAATCAAACCGCTTTCCCTTCCCTTTTTTTTATTATTTTTTTTTTTGTTCGAGAACTTACCTGGGAACAATCGGCGGAACAACCGCTGGAGTGCTCTCCTGGAGTGATCTCGAATTTTCTTGATTTTTCAACCTGCAAGTTAGTTCCTAGAAGATAAAGACAAAAAGAAAACAATGTTTACACTCACCAGTGGGTTGCCTCCCACCAAGCGCTTGTTTTCTGTCACTAGCTTGACTTCAATGAGCCGATTAGGCTTGAGGGGGATCGCTTAAGGGTATCTCTACACCTTCAGCGATTGTTGTGTCAGCAAGATATGGCTTGAGATGCTGACCATTGACAACAAATTCTCCTCCTCTTGTGTTCAGCAACACAACAGCTCCATAAGGGCGAACCTCCTTAATGGTGGAAGGTCCAGACCATCTAGATTTAAGCTTCCCAGGGAACAGCTTAACCCGTGAATTGAAGAGTAAGACCTGATCGTTCGGAGCAAAGCTTCTGCTGATGATCCGCCTGTCGTGGAATGCCTTGGTCTTTTCCTTGTAGATCTTAGAACTCTCATAGGCCAGATGCCTGATCTCCTCCAACTCGTGGATCTGAATGGTTCGCCTCTCCTTGGCAGGTTTGATGTCGAAGTTGAGTAGTTTGACAGCCCAAGCCGCCTTGTACTCTAGCTCAACAGGTAGGTGGCACGCCTTACCGTAGACCAGATGATAGGGAGTGGTCCCTAAAGGGGTCTTGTAGGCTGTTCTGTACGCCCAGAGAGCATCGTCAAGCTTAAGGGACCAATCCTTGTGGGTGGTGTTGACAGTCTTCTGGAGGATGTTCTTGATCTCTCTGTTGGAAACTTCCACTTGACCACTTGTTTGAGGATGATAGGCGGTTGAAACCTTGTGTTTCACACCATTCTTGCTCAGCAATCCTTGGAACAACTTGTTGATAAAGTGAGTTCCACCATCGCTTATAACCACTCTAGGCACTCCAAATCTTGGAAAGATGATGGAGGTGAACATCTTGGTTACAACTCGCGCATCATTAGTTGGACTAGCAATCGCTTCTACCCACTTGGAGACATAGTCTATAGCAACTAGGATGTACTCATTCTTGTGAGAGACTGGGAAAGGTTCCATGAAATCGATCCCCCAGCAATCGAACACTTCAACTTCCAAGATGTAGTTCTGAGGCATCTCGTTCCTCTTACTTATACTCCCCATCCTTTGGCATGAATTGCATCGAGATATGAAGGCGTGAGCATCTCTTAGTGGGCCACCAGAAACCGGCTTGGAGGATCTTGGAAACAGTCTTGAAGGTGGCAAAGTGACCAGCATATGAGGAACCATGGCAGTGGTGAAGGATCCCTGGAATATCAGCCTCTGGAACACATCTCCTGAATATCCCATCTTTGCCTTGCCGATAGAGATACGGCTCATCCCAGAAGTAGTGCCTTGCCTCCCTTAGAAATTTCCTCTTCTCATTCCCAGTGAACCTCAAAGGCTCTTTCTCAGCTGCCAAGAAGTTGGCAATCTCAGCAAACCATGGCAGGTTCGGGTACTCCTTCTGGATCACTGCAACGAATGCTCCTTCTACGCGGGAACAGTCCTGATGGCAGGTGACGACTGCTCCATGTTGCGCAGATCAATCGCATTGACGTACTCCATCGGTTGTTCCACATCAAGAATTGTCTCATCTGACACTTTCATCCTGGAGAGATGATCGCTACTCCCATGTAATCAACCCCCTTCTTGTCCTCTTATCTCTAGATCAAACTCTTGGAGCAAGAGAATCCATCTTAAGAGCCGCGGTTTTAGCATCCTTCTTCGTGAGTAGGTACTTGAGAGCCGTGTGGTCTGTGTGCACAATCACCTTTGATCCAACCAGATAGGATCTGAACTTCTCAAAAGCGAACACGATGGCAAGGAGCTCCTTCTCTGTGGTTGCGTATCGGCACTGAGCTTCATCTAAGGTTCTGCTTGCATAGTAGATCACGTGAAGCTTCTTGTCTTTACGCTGTCCAAGGACTGCTCCCACTGCAAAATCACTTGCATCTGTCATTATCTCAAAAGGGAGATCCCAGTCTGGAGGTTGGACAACTGGTGCACTGACTAGGGCTCCCTTGATCGTGTGGAATGCGGCTAAGCAGTCACTGTCAAAGGCAAACTGAGCTTCCTTGCCAGAGCAACCAGTGAGTGGGTCTCGCGATCTTAGAGAAGTCCTGGATGAACCTCC